>NC_133332.1:318369884-318586592 GCF_042186555.1 Aquarana catesbeiana | reverse complement strand
GATCTGGAGTCTTGAAATGTGGACTTGCTGCAATTGTGCAACAAGCTTGTGAAGCCCGGCAAGTCTAGCAATAGCAATAGTTATTTTCAAACTTGCAGCACTATTGCTTGCTATCTGGGATGTGGGTTGTAGTAGCTTTCCAACGAGTGCTACAGTGCTCTCTCATTGGGGTACTATGTGGGTTTTAGTAGGGTTCCACCAGGTGCCACTGTGCTCTCCCATGGGGCACTATGTGGGTTTTACTAGGGTTCCACCGGGTGCTACAGTGCTCTCTCATGGGGCACTATGTGGATCTTAGCAGGGTTCCACCAGGTGCGTGGATCTTAACAGGGTTCCACCAGGTGCTACAGTGCTCTCCCATAGGGACACTATGTTGGTCTTAGAAGGTTTCCACCGGGTGCTACAGTGCTCTCCCATTGGGGCACTATGTGGCTTTTAGTAGGGTTCCACTGGGTGCACAGTGCTCTCTCATGGGGCACTATGTGGATCTTAGTAGGGTTCCACGAGTGCTACAGTGCTCTCCCATAGGGGCACTATGTTGGTCTTAGAAGGTTTCCACCGGATGCTACAGTGCTCTCCCATGGGGCACTATGGAATTTGGAAATTGCGCTCAAATTTAACCATTTTGTAATAAAACGGAAAAGTTTTCTTAAAATGTTCTCATTGGCATGTTGATGGGGGGGGGGTTGGTTAAAAAGTACCAGGAAAGGCAAAATATAAGCAGATTAAAGGTCATTTTTAAAGCCATAATATTCCTTATTCCAGTCCAAAGCAAGTTATGGAAATACAACTTGAAAGAGCAGAAATTGAAAGCACATGAGACCCACCATCACGTTCCTTTCCTCCATCCTCCAGACCTCAGACGCGGCACTGGGCACAGATCTGCTAAGTGCTGTGTTTGGTATTTATGAGCATCGACAATGTCTGCATGGAGGGAGTTCAGATACAAATCATATCTATCTCCGGTCCCCATGCAGACATTCCCCTTCTGCTCCGTCTCACAGTCACATTTAGTGTGATTTAGGCGGGTTACTAATCAAAGACTAAAGACACGGGACATAGACGGCGGAATGATTTACCGAGCTCTACAAGCTGTGGCTTCCATGACAAATCTCTTCGCTCTCATGCTATTCATTTAGAAATCGACAAACGCTCCACGATTAAATGGCTTCTTCTATGTAAATGAAGGGTTCCAAGTGCCGAAAATATTAAACTTTCATCTGCCAATACTTTGGCTTTCAAATAAACATAATAAGATGTCTGTCAACCACAAAGCAAGGCCTTCAATGGAGACGTCCTCACATCCATGTCGGAGTGATGAGGCACTATGTGGGTCTTAGTGGGGTTCCTCCTGGTGCTACAGTGCTCTCCCATGAGGCACTATGTAGGTTTTAGTAGCTTTCCACCGGGTGCTATAGTGTTTTCCTATGGGGCACTATGTGGGTCTTAGTAGGGTTCCTCCCATCGCTACAGTGCTCTCCCATAGGGCACTAAAAGGTTCCTCCCGGTGCTACAGTGCTCTCACATAGGGCACAATGTGAGTCTTAGTAGGGTTCCTCCCGGTGCTACAGTTCTCTCCCATGGGGCACTATGTGGGTCTTAGTAGGGTTCCTCCCAGTGCTACAGTGCTCTCCCATAGGGCACTATAGGTTTCCTCCCGGTGCTACAGTGCTCTCCCATAGGGCACTATGTGAGTCTTAGTAGGGTTCCTCCCCGCGCTACAGTGCTCTCCCATAGGGCACTATAGGGTTCCACCCGGTGCTACAGTGCTCTTCCATAGGGCACAATGTGAGTCTTAGTAGGGTTCCTCCTGGCGCTACAGTGCTCTCCCATAGGGCACTATGTGAGTCTTAGTAGGGTTCCTCCCCGCGCTACAGTGCTCTCCCATAGGGCACTATAGGGTTCCTCCCGGTGCTACAGTGCTCTTCCATAGGGCACTATGTGAGTCTTAGTAGGGTTCCTTACGGTGCTACAGTGCTCTCCCATAGGGCACTATGTGAGTCTTAGTAGGGTTCCTCCCGGCGCTACAGTGGTCTCCCATAGGGCACTATGTGAGTCTTAGTAGGGTTCCTCCCCGCGCTACAGTGCTCTCCCATAGGGCACTATAGCGTTCATCCCGGTGCTACAGTGCTCTCCCATAGGGCACAATTTGAGTCTTAGTAGGGTTCCTCCCGGCGCTACAGTGCTCACCCATAGGGCACTATGTGGGTCTTAGTAGGGTTCCTCCCAGCACTACATTGCTCTCCCATGGGGGTCTTAGTAGGGTTCCTCCTGGTGCTACAGTGCTCTCCCATGGGGCACTATGCGGGTCTTAGTAGGGTTCCTCCTGGCACTATAGTGCTCTCCCATGGGGCACTATGTTGGTCTTAGCAGGGTTCCTCAGGGCTCTACAGTGCTCTCCCATGGGGCACTATGTGGGTCTTAGCAGGGTTCTTCCAGGCTCTACAGAGCTCTCCTATGGGGCACTATGTGGGTCTTAGTAGGGTTCCTCTCAGCGCTACAGTGCTCTCCCATTGGGGCACTATGTGAGTCTTAGTAGGGTTCCTCCGGGCTCTACAGTGCTCTCCCATAGAGCACTATGTGAGTCTTAGTAGGGTTCCTTACGGTGCTACAGTGCTCTCCCATAGGGCACTATGTGAGTCTTAGTAGGGTTCCTCCCGGCGCTACAGTGCTCTCCCATAGGGCACTATGTGAGTCTTAGTAGGGTTCCTCCCCGCGCTACAGTGCTCTCCCATAGGGCACTATAGCGTTCATCCCGGTGCTACAGTGCTCTCCCATAGGGCACAATTTGAGTCTTAGTAGGGTTCCTCCCGGCGCTACAGTGCTCTCCCATAGGGCACTATGTGGGTCTTAGTAGGGTTCCTCCCAGCACTACATTGCTCTCCCATGGGGGTCTTAGTAGGGTTCCTCCTGGTGCTACAGTGCTCTCCCATGGGGCACTATGCGGGTCTTAGTAGGGTTCCTCCTGGCACTATAGTGCTCTCCCATGGGGCACTATGTTGGTCTTAGCAGGGTTCCTCAGGGCTCTACAGTGCTCTCCCATGGGGCACTATGTGGGTCTTAGCAGGGTTCTTCCAGGCTCTACAGAGCTCTCCTATGGGGCACTATGTGGGTCTTAGTAGGGTTCCTCTCAGCGCTACAGTGCTCTCCCATTGGGGCACTATGTGAGTCTTAGTAGGGTTCCTCCGGGCTCTACAGTGCTCTCCCATAGAGCACTATGTGAGTCTTAGTAGGGTTCCACCGGATGCTACTGTGCTCTCCCATAGTGCACCATGTGAGTCTTAGTAGGGTTCCTCTTGGTGTTACAGTGCTCTTCCATGGGGCACTATGTGGGTCTTAGTAGGGTTCCTCCTGGCTCTACAGAGCTCTCCTATGGGGCACTATGTGGGTCTTAGTAGGGTTCCACCGGGTGCTACTTTGCTCTCCCATAGTGCACTATGTGAGTCTTAGTAGGGTTCCTCTTGGTGCTACAGTGCTCTTCCATGGGGCACTATGTGGGTTTTAGTAGGGTTCCTCCGGGCTCTACAGAGCTCTCCCATGGGGCATTATGTGGGTCTTAGTAGGGTTCCTCTGTGCGCTACAGTGCTATCCCATGGGGCACTATGTGGGTCTTAGTAGGGTTCCTCCGGGCGCTACAGGGCTCTCCCATGGGTTACTATATAGGTTTTAGCAGCTTTCCACCAGGTGCTACAGTGTTTTCCCATGGAGCACTATGTGGGTCTTAGTAGGGTTCCAACAGGTGCCACTGTACTCTCTCACATATGTTGTTCTTAGTAGGGTTCCCCCCAGAGCTCCCACCACAAGTATATTTTTGCCTCTACTGAACAGATATAACACAACACTTCCAATGGGATCTCTAATAGCACAAAGGGGAACAAATAGGAAAAGGTCATTTTGAGGGTTTCTATAAACGTTAAGTCAATTCCGATCCTTAAATTTATTTTTATGTTCTCCGATCCTTCCAGGAGGAATGTTTACTTTGTTGTCCCCCAGAAGCCGCCTGCATTCGGATGGACCAGAAGCTCTGGGTTTATCGTGTTTTTATCTGTATTTTTATTCCACAGATTGGCGCGGCGGTGATCATAATCGGCTCTCAGCCTTCAGGAACGAGTTTGAAGAGTTCAGCCTGACATCTTCTGTGCCTCAGAAATAACAGTCTTTACATTCGGCACAGTCAGAAAATGTTCCCGACTCCGGATGAGATAAACCGGGGGTAGGTGACCCCGGGGAGGAGGAGATCTACCTGAACAAGGTGGAGGAGGTCAAAGATCACCGCCGTGCAGAAGGTTCTTCTCTTAGAGAGATAACTTGGCGAGGAGCCATTATAAAGTAAGGACAGTCTGAGCCAAACACAGAACAATGTAACAATACGAATGTGAAAATATAAACACATCCTAACTGTTTAGTGTTGGTGGAAAACTTTACACTTCCAGTACAGATCACAGGTTATATACAGAGAGCAGAGGTCATATACTGTATCTGTTCTGTATAGATTGTAGGGGTCAGGCTTATGTAACAGACTAAGTGTAGGGATCAGCAGTGTGTAATGTACAGAGTGCAGGGATTAGGAGTATGTAATGTACAGAATGCAGGGGTCAGGAGTATGTAATGTACAGAGTGCAGGGGTCAGGAGTCTGTAATGTACAGAGTGCAGGGGTCAGGAGTATATAATCTACAGAGTGCAGGGGTCAGGAGTCTGTAATGTACGGAGCGCAGGGGTCAGGAGTATGTAATGTACAGACTGCAGGGGTCAGGAGTATGTAATGTACAGAATGCAGGGGTCAGGCTTATGTAATGTATAGATTGTAGGGGTCAGGCTTATGTAACAGACTAAGTACAGGGGTCAGGTGTCTGTAATGTATGGAGTGCAGGGTTCAGGAGTATGTCATGTACAGAATGCAGGGGTCAGGAGTATGTAATGTATGGAGTGCAGGGGTCAGGAGTATGTCATGTACGGAGTGCAGGGGTCAGGATTATGTAATGTACAGAGTGCAGGGGTCAGGAGTATGTAATGTACGGAGTGCAGGGGTCAGGAGTATGTAATGTACAGAGTGCAGGGGTCAGGAGTGTGTAATGTATAATGTACAAAGTGCAGGGGTTAGGATTATTTAATGTACAGAGTGCAGGGGTCAGGAGTATGTCATGTGCCGAGTGCAGGGGTCAGGAGTATGTAATGTACAGAGTGCAGGGACCAGGAGTATGTAATGTACAGAGTGCAGGGGTCAGGAGTGTGTAATGTATAATGTACAAAGTGCATGGGGTCAGGATTATGTAATGTACAGAGTGCAGGGGTTAGGATTATGTAATGTACAGAGTGCAGGGGTCAGGAGTATGTAATGTACGGAGTGCAGGGGTCAGGAGTATGTAATGTATGGAGTACAGGGGTCAGGAGTATGTAATGTGCAGAGTGCAGGGGTCAGGAGTATGTCATGTACAGAGAGCAGGGGTCAGGAGTATGTAATGTACAGAGTGCAGGGGTCAGGAGTGTGTAATGTACAGAGTACAGGGGTCAGAAGTGTATAATGTACAAAGTGCAGGGGTCAGGAGTATATAATGTACAAAGTGCAGGGGTCAGGATTATTTAATGTACAGAGTGCAGGGGTCAGGAGTGTGTAATATACAGAGTGCAGTGGTCAGGAGTATGCAACATACAGCATGCAGGGCTCAAGAGTGTGATATTTATTGGGTGCAGGGGTCAGATGTGCATAATATATAGACTGCAGGGATCTGGAGTGTATGTACTGAATGCAGGATCGAGGAGCATGTAATGTACAGAGTGTGAGGGTCAGGAGTGTGCTATGTACTGAGTGCAGAGGTCAGATGTATGTAATATACTGAGTGCAAAGGATCTAAAGTGTACGTAGAGGGCAGGAGTAAGGATTATGTAACATACAGATTAAATGACAGACTGCTGGGGTCAGGAGTATTTAATATACAGTGTGCAGGAGACAGGAGTAAGTAATGTACATAGTACAGGGGGTCAGGCATATGTAATGTACATAGTGCAGGGGTCAGGAGAATGTAATGTACAGAGTGCAGGGGTCAGGAGAATGTAATGTACAGAATGCAGGGGTCAGGAGTATGCAATGTACCGAGTGCAGGATATCAGGAGTATGTAATGTACAGAGTGCAGGGGTCAGGAGTATGCAATGTACAGAGTGCAGGGGTCAGGAGTATGCAATGTACAGAGTGCAGGAGATCAGGAGTGAGTAATGTACAGAGTGCAGGAGATCAGGAGTGAGTAATGTACAGAGTGCAGGAGATCAGGAGTGAGTAATGTACAGAGTGCAGGAGATCAGGAGTATATAATGTACAGAGTGCAGGGGTCAGGAGTATGCAATGTACAGAGTGCAGGGGTCAGGAGTATGCAATGTACAGAGTGCAGGGGTCAGGAGTATGCAATGTACAGAGTGCAGGAGATCAGGAGTATGTAATGTACAGAGTGTAGGGGTCAGGAGTTTGCAATGTACAGAGTGCAGGGGTCAGGAGTATGCAATGTACAGAGTGCAGGAGATCAGGAGTGAGTAATGTACAGAGTGCAGGAGATCAGGAGTGAGTAATGTACAGAGTGCAGGAGATCAGGAGTATATAATGTACAGAGTGCAGGGGTCAGGAGTATATAATGTACAGAGTGCAGGGGTCAGGAGTATGTAATGTACATACTGACCACCAATGGAAGGTAGCACATCTCTAATACAATATTCATGGTCCACATTGGATTATTTTTATCATAACTTTTTTTTTATTATTATTATTGAAAATAGTTGTATTGTATGGAGCAGCTCTGGGTGTCTAATGTGCGAATTACACCGCGTTCCTTTTTCTTTTTTTCTTTCTTATATTCGCAGCTCACTGAAGCCCCGTGAACAGAGTATATAATAATTCTTAGTAGGGGGTCCCTGAGAGCTGAAATCTATTTCCAGGGTCCCTCTGGGGTAGAAAAGGTTGAACTCAATCGTAAGCCATTCGATAATCTGCAGAGGGGGGATACCGAGTGCTTAAAACATCGAATGCTCAGATAGCTGATCTGTTTCCATTTCCTCCCATATCTTACCCCCCGGGGGACAAGTCTTATTGGCTTAGGGATAGATTTTAATAATTTTTCGGGAGCTTTTTTGTGGAATGGCCACCCAGGGAGAAGACATCTTCATGTAATAAGCACCAGGAAGCACGTGTCCCCCCCCCTGAGATATGAATTGTGAGGCTTCCACGAGGACCTGGTGGGGTTTGGACCTGATCTATGGTATTACCGTGACAGTAGGCAATGATATATATGGCCATTCCTAAACTATGCAATGATATATAGCCATTCCTATATCTGACGCTTGTCTTCCTGATTTATCGGGAGAAATATTTCACCCATGGAAGGTGGAGTTTGTGCGCAGTTCAAAGTCATCGAAATCTAATGGCTTAATCAGAAATTTCAGTTAGTTTCGTCTTTTTTATTTTTTTTCTTTATCTCAAATAAAGGAAATGTTCCAGTCGAGAAATTGCACGACTATTTTTAGACGGCTGTATATGTGACCTAAAACTAAACAGCGGTGTCGGCGTAAAAGCGGTTTAAATATTAAGTATGCGTGGTATGACAAAAATGCGTGCCCTGCCAAAGGCACAACGAGAAAGTAGATATTTAGTACGCTCTCTAAGAAAAGAAACACGGGATCCATACCATTAGGGATGAGCAAAATAGAGAGTTTTCATTTTTTTTTTTTCTAAAAAATTCTTGACAAAATTGTGGAGATTTCTGGACTTTTTGTTGGCCAAATTCTCTGGTGTCAACAGGGAAGGTAAAATAAATCCCTTCCCAGTACTCTTAATGCTGAAGGGGTTTCATGGTGTCAGGACTAGGATCTGGACCCCACCACCGCTGCTGTGTCCGGCAGTAGCTCATCTTGCTTGAGCCACCTGAGACCAGAAGCTATGGTATTTGAGAGGTTCCCACCAACCAGCAGGATAAGTACGCAAGCAGGTCACCCTGGCGAATGATGCGGGCTCACCCGAGGTTCTAAGCACTAACTGGTTTTCACCAGAGCTTCCGAGAGTGGAGATGGATTTTGCTGCATGTTAGTGCCAAGTCGTGGTCCACAGGATCTCTCAACAAAGTTGGGGACCTGGTGGGATATGTAGCAACTAGGGATCAAGCAGAAAGAGCAAGATGCTGGCTGGAGAAGAGCTGTCATGTGCCTGGTTGTATTTGAACCGGGATGTTCCTGGTCCCACGGCTGCAGTCTTGCTTGTTGTGCCACAGAGGAGCTCTGGAGTTATAGCTATGTTCTCTTAGTTTGATGCATTACCTTGGAGTCACTAGCCCCACTTGCTGCCAGCTGTGGACAATCTTCAATCAAAGCAGACCATAAATAGCAGCACTTCCTATCTCTCAGTGCCCGTTTGTTTGGACTAGCTTCCTGGGTGTTTTGACTGCTTTGTGACGCCAAATACCGTATTTGAACTTCTGCCTGAATTCCTGACTACTCTCTAGCCTGCTGATTTTGTACTTCACCGCCAGCTCGTGTATGACCTTTGCCTGCCTGACCAATCTCTGCATTTCGATCGTGTACCGCTTTGCCTGATCTGTTGCCGTCCTGATCTGCATGACTAAGTTTTCGCCTGAATCCTCAACGCACAAGCTCCCCTTCGGACACTACCTGTCACAGGTACCTTATAAGAACACAATAATCTGACAACGAAAGCCATGGCTTAAATAGGAAATAAATGGAAAGAGTAAGGAGTTCAAGGTTCACCAGAAACAAGGTACAAGGCAGGATTGTCCAAGGGATCGGAAAGGGTGCTGGCCAGCATACCTGGTGCCTCACCGAGGACAGCTACTGCCAGATGCAGCAGAGATCATGGGTTCAGACCCTGGCACATGGGCTTCCTGACCTCCCTGTTGGGAAGTGTTTCATGGGCTTCCCGATCATGTGTTCATTGTGATTGGCTGTCAAAGTGATCAGGAGCCTGTCCTATTGGATCTTGATTGTTACTATATGACAGAGCTTTCCGTCATGGTGCTCGGTACGCACAACTGGGATGACAATTGCGCAGTGATATAGATCCACATGCCCACTGGCAAGGTGCATGTTTGCCTAGTATGGTTCAGGAGGATTGGCTATATGCATATCTACTTCCTTGCCTGGCAGACTGATTGCTTGCTTGGATAAGGGTCTGGTATGGAAATTTGGTGGGGAACCCCCTTTTTTTTTTTGCATGGATTTCCCCCCCAGAAACCCATACCAACCCTGAAGGTTTGGGCAATAGCAAATCTCCTTTCAGTACAATTTTAATACTATTGGAGATAATAAGAAAATTATTTGTAAAGCTGTACATATAACTCCATTCTAATTTCAGTCGATAACTCATAGCACAGCTCCTTGAGTTGTATTCTTACCATAATATGGAAGCCCACCAGCAGCTTTACTTTGACTTTGAAGGACAACAAGGTCATTAAATGTTCACTTCTCTTCTCATGTTTAGCATTTCCTATGTTTATGTCGGTTGCTTTGCCCATGATGTATTTCGTGATGCTTTGTGGTCAGTCCTCTTGGGAATGGCTCGGCTATCTCCAACACTGAAAAGCTTAATTTCATTTTGAGTCACCATTATACTGTCTGAGCCCTTGTTATCTACTAATGTGCAACTCTTCTAATAAGCTCATATAGCAGATGAACCAATGCCAGTGCTAAGAGAAGCTGGTTGCATCAGAAAACTGTCGCTTAGACATCTATAGGTTACAATGTTTCCAAACTCTGACTTTAAAACAAAATTTGGACAAAGGATACAGCTCCAAGCGATCTTTTGGCTCACTTACCAAGCCTTGATTGAGGGCTCAGTAGGACCTTCGTTGCAGGATCACCAGGGATTAATTTAGTAAAAGCTGGGTGTGCATCTACTTTACCATGTATTATGCAAAAATAGTGTCTAGTGTTATTCTGTTGCATACATTCAATTATATATAACCACCTCATTTCCAAAGAGTAAATATTTGGATGTGGGACATTTATACACTATAGGCAAAAAATTAGTGGACATCTGACCATGAGACGTATATGAGCTTGTTGAATAATCAACAAACCTCATCACAAAGGTCTTCCATAGGGTTAAGGGCAGGTACTGATGTTGGATGAGAAGACCTTATACCAAACATCTTCCAAACATAGGGTTGAGGTCAGGGCTCTGTGCAGGACACTTAAGTTCCTCCACACCAAACTGGTCAAACCATGTCTTTATGGAGCTGGCATTGTACACAGGGGCACAGTCATGGTGGAACAGAAAAGGGTCTTCACGAAACAGTTACCACAAGGTTGGAAAAGCACAATTGTCTACAATGACTTTATATGATGGAGTATTACTAGGACCCCTCACTGGACACACCTTAACTCCTTTATATGGAGAGGCAGCCATATACTTTTTCTCATATAGAGTTCCTCCACACCAAACTGGTCAAACCATGTCTTTATGGAGCTGGCTTTGTACACAGGGGCACAGTCATGGTGGAACAGAAAAGGGTCTTAACCAAACTGTTAAAACATGGTTAGAAAAGCACAATGGTCTACAATGTCTTTATAAGATGGAGGTGTCTCCCTCACTGGAGACACCTTAACTCCTTTATATGGAGAGGCAGCCATATGCTTTTGGACATATAGAGTTCCTCCACACCAAACTGGTCAAACCATGTCTTTATGGAGCAGGTTTCACTCTGTTAGAGGGTGTTTTTGGCAATCTGTGCCCATTTGTGAAGTCAGGTACTGATGTTGGAAGAGTAGACCTGGCTCACACGTTGGGCCTCAGATTGGGCACCAACAACAAAAAAAGTCCTGGGTTACAGTCGGCATTCCAATTTATTCCAAAGATGTTCAGTAGGGTTGAGGTCAGGGCTCTGTACAGGACACTCGGGTTCCTCAACACCAAACTGGTCAAACCATGTCTTTATGGAGCAGGTTTCACTCTGTTGGAGGGTGTTTGTGGCAATCTGTGCCCATTTGTGAAGTCAGGTACTGATGTTGGAAGAGTAGACCTGGCTCACATGTTGGGCCTCAGATTGGGCACCAACAACAAAAAAAGTCCTGGGTTACAGTCGGCATTCCAATTTATTCCAAAGATGTTCAGTAGGGTTGAGGTCAGGGCTCTGTACAGGACACTCGGGTTCCTCAACACCAAACTGGTCAAACTATGTCTTTATGGAGCAGGTTTCACTCTGTTAGAGGGTGTTTTTGGCAATCTGTGCCCATTTGTGAAGTCAGGTACTGATGTTGGAAGAGTAGACCTGGCTCACATCTTGGGCCTCAGATTGGGCACCAAAAAAAAAAAGTCCTGGGTTACAGTCGGCATTCCAATTTATCCCAAAGATGTTCAGTAGGGTTGAGGTCAGGGCTCTATACAGGACACTCGGGTTTCTCCACACCAAACTGGTCAAACCTTTTTTTTTTGGAGCAGGTTTCACTCTGTTGGAGGGTGTTTGTGGCAATCTGTGCCCATTTGTGAAGTCAGGTACTGATGTTGGAAGAGTAGACCTGGCTCACACGTTGGGCCTCAGATTGGGCACCAACAACAAAAAAAGTCCTGGGTTACAGTCGGCATTCCAATTTATCCCAAAGATGTTCAGTAGGGTTGAGGTCAGGGCTCTGTACAGGACACTTGGGTTCCTCCACACCAAACTGGTCAAACCATGTCTTTATGGAGCAGGTTTCACTCTGTTGGAGGGTGTTTTCGGCAATCTGTGCCCATTTGTGAAGTCAGGTACTGATGTTGGAAGAGTAGACCTGGCTCACACGTTGGGCCTCAGATTGGACACCAAAAAAAAAAAAGTCCTGGGTTACAGTCGGCATTCCAATTTATCCCAAAGATGTTCAGTAGGGTTGAGGTCAGGGCTCTGTACAGGACACTTGGGTTCCTCCACACCAAACTGGTCAAACCATGTCTTTATGCATCTTTGTCCATGTCATGCCTTTGTGCATCTGAGCTCAATAATTCGGAGGGGTTGTCCATATACTTACCATAGATCCCCCCATAATACTAAGGAAGGTGTATTAAAATGAGTGAATGAAAATGACAATAAGTTGAAGGTGGAAACCTTATTGGATGATATAGGCAAAAAAACCCAATGTATACTTTTCAGAAGTCCTCGTAAATCAACCCCATGAAACGTCATTGTAATGGAATCCACAGAGGTCTGAAGACATCCATATTTGCTGGTTATTTTCAGAACAGGATTTAAGTTCTGTAGAAAAATAAAAATGCATTTTCCGATTATTATTAGGGCTGTGAGACCCTCAACGAGGAGTTCATCATCATTCAGCTCTGTGACAGATTTAATACACATTTTCAGTCAAGTTGCTTTAAAACGGATGATATACACAAAGGACTTATGAGTCATAAGTACATGCTAAACTGTTTTATAATATTAGCACCCCATAAAAAGAAGAGGGGGCTCAGTCTGAGCCATGCAGGGGGATGTCTTCTAAAGGATGTTAGCTTGATGGAACGCAGACACAGGGCCCCCCCCCCTCTCTCATTGCACATCTGTGCTATCCCCTCCAGCAACGGCTCTTCGGCTCTTTCCAGATTCCATATAAATCAAGGACTGTTATCTCAAAAATGCCAAAGGCTTGAAAACAATTTGTGAGACTGACACTGAGCTGGCATGGGAAGGGGAAGAGGAGCAGAGCTCGCCCCCACCCTCCACCACCTACCTGAACCTTTCTTTCATTTATTTCCTTGGCTTCATCTTCAGAGCCTTTTCAGCCAGGGCAATAAAGCATCCAGTCATCCCTTGTGCTCGAACGTAGCAGCACTTAGCCTGGATAGATACATTGCCTTGACCACATATATCACAGCATACTTCTCACTACAAAACATTGGTACCCATTATTCCTCTGGATGTGTGGTTTTTACGGGACGCGCTCCCGATGACAAATGCAGCTCCTTGTGCTCCAGAAGGAACAAACCGCGGCCATGTGGCACAATTCAAATGTTATAGTCAAGGGAAACTGGCACCTTGGCTTGTAGTTGGCTTGGCTTAGAAAGGCTCCTCGTTTTTTTTTTTTTTTTTTTATTTGCTTTTTTAAAATAAATCTTTTGCTTGAGTACCTACACTATATCACCAAAAGTATTATGACGCCTTGCCTTTACACGCACATGAACTTTAATGGCACCCCTGTCTTAGTCTGTAGAGTTCAATATTGCTTACCCCCCTGATGAAGACTCTTTATGAGTAGAAATGCGTTGGAGTCCAACCATTGATAGATTGATATTGAAGATACCTCCATGTGGTGGAGTCTATATACGCTATATTGTCAAAAGTATTGGGACGCCTTGCCTTTACACGCACATGAAATTTAAGGTCATCCCAGTCTTAGTCCATAGGATTCAATATTGAGTTGGCCCCACCCTTTGCATCTATAACAGCTTCAACTCTTCTGGGAAGGCTGTCAACAAGGTTTTAGGAGTGTATTTGTGAGGTCAGGCACTGATGTTGGATGAGGAGGCCTGGCTCACAGTCTCAGCTCTAATTGATCCCGAAGGTGTTCTATCGGGTTGAGGTCAAGTTCCTCCACCCCAAACTCACTCATCCATGTCTTTATGGACCTTTTATGGACTTAATGATGTCATTTAACTGGTTCTCCCCTCCAGAGGCATAAGTAGAACCTTCAGGGCCCAGATGCAAGAAACCATGAAGGGCTGCCCTGACCCCCCCCCCACCAGGGCCCTTCCCTCCAAGCCCCGTGGCAGAACGTCAGGGCCTGGTTGCAAGTGTAAACTTTAAGCTTACCCCCCTGATGAAGACTCTTTATAAGTGGAAATGCGTTGGAGTCCAACCAATTGACAGATTGATATTGAAGATATCTCCATGTGGTGGAGTCTATATACATTAGATTGTCAAAAGTATTGGGACGCCTTGCCTTTACACACACGTGAACTTTAATGGCATCCCTGTCTTAGTCCGTAGAGTTCAATATTGCTTACTCCCCTGATGAAGACTCTTTATGAGTGGAAATGCGTTGGAGTCCAACCATTGACAGATTGATATTGAAGATATCTCCATGTGGTGGAGTCTATATACTCTATATTGTCAAAAGTACTGGGACACCTTGCCTTTACACACACATGACCTTTAATGGCATGGCATCCCTGTCTTAGTCTGTAGAGTTCAATATTGCTTACCCCCCGATGAAGACTCTTTATGAGTAGAAATGCATTGGAGTCCAACCATTGATAGATTGATATTGAAGATACCTCCATGTGGTGGATTCTATATACGCTATATTGTCAAAAGTATTGGGACGCCTTGCCTTTACACGCACATGAAATTTAAGGTCATCCCAGTCTTAGTCCATAGGATTCAATATTGAGTTGGCCCACCCTTAGCATCTATAACAGCTTCAACTCTTCTGGGAAGGCTGTCAACAAAGTTTTAGGAGTGTATTTGTGAGGTCAGGCACTGATGTTGGATGAGAAGACCTGGCTCACAGTCTCAGCTCTAATTGATCCCAAATGTGTTCTATCGGGTTGAGGTCAGGACTCGGTGCAGGCCAGTCAAGTTCCTCCACCCCAAACTCACTCATCCATGTCTTTATGGACCTTTTATGGACTTAATGATGTCATTTAACTGGTTCTTCCCCCCAGAGGCATAACTAGAACCTTCAGGGCCCAGATGCAAGAAACCATGAAGGGCTTCCCTGACCCCCCCTCACCAGGGCCCTTCCCTCCAAGCCCCGTGGCAGAACGTCAGGGCCTGGTTGCAAGTGTAAACTTTAAGCTTACCCCCCTGATGAAGACTCTTTATGAGTGGAAATGCGTTGGAGTCCAACCAATTGACAGATTGATATTGAAGATATCTCCATGTGGTGGAGTCTATATACACTAGATTGTCAAAAGTATTGGGACGCCTTGCCTTTACACACACGTGAACTTTAATGGCATCCCTGTCTTAGTCCGTAGAGTTCAATATTGCTTACTCCCCTGATGAAGACTCTTTATGAGTGGAAATGCGTTGGAGTCCAACCATTGACAGATTGATATTGAAGATATCTCCATGTGGTGGAGTCTATATACACTATATTGTCAAAAGTATTGGGACGCCTTACCTTTACATGCACATGAACTTTAAGGTCACCCCAGTCTTAGTCCGTAGGGTTGAATATTGAGTTGGCCCACCCTTTGGAGCTATAACAGCTTCAACTCTTCTGGGAAGGCTGTCCACAAGGTTTTAGGAGTGTATTCGTGAGGTCAGGCACTGATGTTGATCCCAAAGGTGTTCTATCGGGTTGAGGTCAAGTTCCTCCACCCCAAACTCACTCATCCATGTCTTTATGGACCTTTTATGGACTTCATGATGTAATTTAACTTGTTCTTCCCCCCAGAGGCATAACTAGAACCTTCAGGAACCAGGTGCAAGAAACCATGAAGGGCTCCCCTGACCCCCCACCAGGGCCCTTCTGTGGCAGAACGTCAGGGCCTGGTTGCAAGTGTAAACTTTGAGACACTGGTAGTTTCACGACTGGTGTCAGTAGTTTTTTGCATTGCTTTTTTTTTACATTGTTTTTTTACCATTCTATTTTATTTATTTTTTTTTTTGTGAGATATCAGGGGTCTAAACAGACCTCTGATGTTTCACCTTTGAGACAGAGAAAGGAGATTGAAGATCTCTATCTCTGCAGTCTCAGAATGAATGGACCAGGAGTGCTCTGTGCTGAGCGGCTTCCTATTCATTCACAAACGGAAGCATAGTAAAAAACAGTTTACTATGCTTCAATTATGAATGGAAAGAGTCAGCGATCAGTACCGATCACTGACTGTCCATTCAGAAAAAGAACGAAACAAAACTCATTTATTGATGGCGCACATGTCTACTATGCATGAAGTACAAATGGTGGCGACTGGCTTGTCCACCCAGGAGATACAGCATACAGTCACTACAACCCTGAGCCCTGGTCAGCACAATGTCACAGGGTTCCTCCTTATGGTATCCACCAGACAACCTTCAGTGATGGAGAGGTTAGTTGCTCACAATGCCACAAGTAAGTCGGACTCCTTCTAACTTCCACCAGGCACTTTTCCGTGAGATCTCCAGACCAGGTCCTCGGATGAGGGTTCCCTTGACTAGCTTCAAAAGCGGCCCTTTAGGAATAGGCCCCCGAATATGCCACAGTTGGGACCTCGATTAATATTTCGCTGGAACCAGGGGATTATTATTGTTATTATTATTCACGATTTATATAGCGCCAACAGTTTACGCATCGCTTTACAATGTAGAGGGGGACAGCACAATCTCTAGCCACCTTCTGGGAACACCTCCACAGGAATTGGCTGCAGCACTTTAAATATTCGGGCTGCCCATTAGCCTTGCACAACCCTCTATGTTCCAGAAGCCTCCTGAAAGCAGGGGAGAGCAATCAAACCTGCAGCCTGTGAAATCCAGAACAGCCAAAAGCAATCAACAACTGCTCCACTGCCTACAGAGGAGGCAAAAAAATAAATTTTCCTAGTTTCCCAGCAACCTAACTAGGAGGGTGCTACATCAATGTATTTTTACGAGCTTTTTTTTTTATGGGACTACTACTGTAACGCAAGACTCAACTTCTATTTACTTACCCAAAGCACCACTGAAAGCACACAGCAGGCACCTCCATGACCCCCCACCCCTACAACCTCTGCAGCAATGCTGGCAGCACTCATATGTCTATTTCTCCAAAGACAACCTCTGGATATGACGCTGAGCACGTGACCTCAACTTCTTTGGTGGACCATGGCGAGGCCTGTTCTGAGTGGAACCTGTCCTGTTATACCGCTGTATGGTCTTGGCCACCGTGCTGCAGATCAGTTTCAGGGTCTTGGCAAGCTTCTTATAGCCTAGGCCATCTTTATGTAGAGCAACAATTCTTTTTTTCAGATCCTCAGAGAGTTCTTTGGCATGAGGTGTCATGTTGTACTTCCAGTGACCAGTATGAGAGAGTGAGAGCGATAACACCAAATTTAACACACCTGCTCCCCATTCACACCTGAGACCTTGTAACACTAACGGGTCACATGACACCGGGGAGGGAAAACGGCTAATTGGGCCCAATTTGGAGATTTTCACTTAGGGGTATACTGACTTTTGTTGCCAGTGGTTTAGACATTAATGGCTGTGTGTTGAGTTATTTTGAGGGGACGGCAAATTTACACTGTTATACAAGCTGTACACTCACTACTTTACATTGTAGACAAGTGTCATTTCTTCAGTGTTGTCACATGAAAAGATAGAAGAAAAGATTTACAAAAATGTGAGGGGTGTACTTACTTTTGTCAGATTCTGTTTATAAATGGCAGCATGGTGTTAAAGCCCACCCCCGTGCTGCCACAACATAAACATACAACCACGGGTTACCCCAAATTGTAAATGTCTTGCTGGCTATGTTTCCTGGATCTTTAAGGGCGGATTCACATTATGTTGTGCCACTGTAATACATGCACCACGGCGCGTTTAATTGTGCATTCCGGAGAAACCCAATCCTTCTCTAATTTTCATGAACTACAGCACACATTGTATGTGGCGGTGCACTATAGCACAGGTGTGTTGTGTTAAGATTTAACACGAACAGCAATGCATACACATTACGCTGCAGTGTTACCACACGGGGCCAATGGCGTCACTAGGGGGGGGGCCAGAGGGGCAGGACAGCAAGAGGAGGCTGGGGAACCCCACAGTGGCAGAACACCAGGGCCCAGTGGCAAGACAACGTTTGCAACCCTAATAGTTCTCCCACTGCTTTGGACCCTTATATTTTCTTGGTATGCTGGTGACATATATCTCTTGTTTTCTGCCACCCTGGGGGGGCCCCAATACAGTAGGAAGGGTGCTCACTGCAGAACATGTGAAAGGGCCCTTTGTGGGATAGTAAAGGGCCCCGGGATACATATATATATATATATATATATATAATAATTGCATTTTATTGTTGCCCCCCTACTGTTGTCCCTGTTCCTCCATGTGCCCCCCCTAAATATGAAAGCTGGAGACGCCACTGCACGGGACCGGACTGTCTTCTCTCTATGGCAGCACATAGTTAAATGATGTACAGACTACAAAAAAAAAGAGCTAAGACACGGAATCAGGACAGGAATCCTGCCAGTCTTGAAAGGAACCTGTCTGTGAAATGCCAGCGGCAAAATATTGGATATTAAATTGATTACAGCTGTACCCTGTAAGAAGGAGCGTGGCATTTTGTGGATCCTGGGAGGACAATGACTGATACTTTATTAGATGATGATGGAGAGGCAGGCTGTTTCTAAAATGATAAGGGAGCAGGTGTCTTGTTTTAAGCACTCTGCCATATTAAAATGATCTTCTTTATAACTTTCTGTAATATATACTGCCCTAATAAATTATATTAAAGGCGTCCCGTACAGAGCGGCATATCGCTTCTTCACGTCAGACAAAGTCGTCTTTCAAACTACAACTATCCAGCAGGTGCTGAATCGTCCGTGATGGGAGATGAACGAGCTTGTAGCAGAATTCAGGAATTGAACCTGAACTCCAAGAAGACGGGAAGATGCATTATATGGCCAAAAGTTTATGGATGCCTTCAAGCGTTGGAGTTTCAGGTGTTTCCAGTGAAGGGGTTTTTAGTAACACTGCATTATTATTATTATTATTCAGGATTTATATAGCGCCAACAGTTTACGCAGCGCTTTACAATATAAAAGGGAGACAATACAGTTATAATACAATACCATACAAGAGGATTAAGAGGGCCCTGCTCAGAAGAGCTTACAATCTAATAGGGTGGGGCAGGTGGTACAAAAGGTTGCAACTGTGGGGAATGAGCTGGTGGAAGTGGTAGGAGATTAGTTGGAGACGTGATAGGCTTTCCTGAAGAGATGAGTTTTCAGGGATTGCCTGAAGGTAGCAAGAGTAGGGGATAGCCGGATAGATGGAGGTAGCGAGTTCCAGAGGATGGGAGAGGCTCTGGAGAAATCCTGGAGACGAGCATGGGAGGAGGAGATGAGAGAGCTTGAAAGCAGGAGGTCTTGAGAAGAGCGGAGAGGTCGATTTGGGTGATATTTGGAGACAAGATTAGTGATGTAGCTTGGGTGCTCAACCTGTGGCCCTCCAGGTGTTGCAGAACTGCAAGTCCCATCATGCCTTTGGGAGTCATGCTTGTAATTGTCAGCCTTGCAGTGCCTCATGGGATTTGTGGTTTCCGCAACAGCTAGAGGGCCACATGTTGAGAACCCACGCACTACATTATACAAAGACATTGTAGGCAATTGTGCTCTTCCAACCTTGTGGTAACAGTTTGGTGAAGACCCTTTTCTGTTCCAGCATGACTGTGCCCCCTCTGTGTACAAAGCCAGCTCCATAAAGACATGATGTGACCAGTTGAGTGTGGAGGAACTCGAGTGGCCAGCACAGAGCCCTGACCTCAACCCTACTTTTGAAAGACCTTTGGTATAAGGTCATCTCATCCAACATCGGTATCTGACCTCAACCCTACTGAA
The DNA here is from genome assembly GCF_042186555.1 of Aquarana catesbeiana. Lineage (NCBI taxonomy): Eukaryota > Metazoa > Chordata > Amphibia > Anura > Ranidae > Aquarana > Aquarana catesbeiana. Next base: position 318,567,116 of record NC_133332.1, on the reverse strand, counting down.
CACCTTTGGGATGGATTGGAAGCCAAGCCGGGTCTTCCCAGCTGAAAAAAATATATAAATATAGCGCTCGCAAACACAATATATGGATGTGAATAAAATATAAATGATAAAACAAAACCAATTTCAAAGCAAGTGAGGGCCACATGTTGAGAGCCCATGCACTACATCATACAAAGACATTGTAGACGATTGTGCTCTTCCAACCTTGTGGTAACAGTTTGGTGAGGACCCATTTTCTGTTCCAGCATGACTGTGCCCCCTCTGTGTACAAAGCCAGCTCCATAAAGACATGATGTGACCAGTTGAGTGTGGAGGAACTCGAGTGTCCCGCACAGAGCCCTGACCTCAACCCTACTTTTGAAAGACCTTTGGTATAAGGTCATCGCATCCAACATCAGTATCTGACCTCAACCCTACTTTTGAAAGACCTTTGGTATAAGGTCATCTCATCCAACATCAGTATCTGACCTCAACCATACTTTTGAAAGACCTTTGGTATAAGGTCATCTCATCCAACATCAGTATCTGACCTCAACCCTACTTTTGAAAGACCTTTGGTATAAGGTCATCTCATCCAACATCGGTATCTGACCTCAACCCTACTGAACACCTTTGGGATGGATTGGAAGCCAAGCCGGGTCCAAAGCAAGTGACTAAAAGGTGCTCCAATCCAAAGTGAAGGGAAAAAAGGTACTTCAGATCATGGGATTTGTAGTTTTTGCAACAGCTAGAGGGCCACATGTTGAGAACCCATGCACTACATTATACAAAGACATTGTGTGACCAGTTGAGTGTGGAGGAACTTGAGTGTCCTGCACAGAGCCCTGACCTCAACCCTACTTTTGAAAGACTTTTGGTATAAGGTCATCTCATCCAACATCAGTATCTGACCTCAACCTTACTGAACACCTTTGGGATGGATTGGAAGCCAAGCCGGGTCTTCCTAGCTGAAAAAAATATATAAATATAGCACTCGCAAACACAATATATGGTTGTGAATAAAATATAAATGATAAAACAAAACAAAGTCCAAAGCAAGTGACTAAAGGTGCTCCAATCCAAAGTGAAGGGAAGAAAGGTACTTCAGAAAACTCAGGTGCACAACACCCCCTCATGTATCCCCACTCACCAGATCAACACGACCCCCAGCTTTTCAGTCTGGTGGGTCACTTAAGGCTTGGTACGGAGGTCTTTGAGATGGTGAATACGAAGTAAGGTCATCAGATCCAGGGTTCCTTGGTGGGTGAAGAGTTTCAGCCAGACAAACACGTACCCAGAAGTAAAAAAAATGGAACTAATAGTGAAGTACCATCAAAAAAGGTTTATTTTAAACAAAGGATGGGTACTTACAAAAAAAGGATCAAACAAGCAGTGAACATGGAGCTGTTCGTATAAAAACGCCATACCTGACCTCACAAATGGGTCACAAAAGCTTTGGGATGGGTGGACAATGGCAAATGAGTTATACCTGTTTTTCTTTATTTATGTAATGTTGTATTTGTACCGGTATATTTTTTTGATACTGTATTTTTGTATTCCTCTGTATAGTCTCTCGTGTCTTCAGGTTGGTTCTTTAATCCCCTGATGAAGTCATATGGCGAAACATGTCGGGATATCATACGAACATATAACCTTTGTATAACTAGAACTTCACTTGTATGACCCCCCCATACTGTAGATGTATAATGAAACACAATGATCTAATTTGATTGGTTTTTAATCATGTTTATAATAAATTTTACCTTTTAATTATTCTTGGTTTCTGTTATTATCTGTTGGCACCATTATAGTCCCACCCAAATCCTCTTTCTATATTTGACTTTTAGGGGTGAGGTGCCAGATGCCATGTGCTTACCTAGGTTGGACAAAATACATAAATACTTGTAACCAAACCGTGAATAAAAATGCAAGGTGTGCTTTAACAAGTCAACGTCTAGCTGGACGTGTAGAAACTCTAAGGGTCAGCTCAGCCTTGTAAATCTCAAATTACACAATAGTTTTTTAACAGCAGCAGACAAGAGGTTATAAGGCCTGAGACAGAGGTAAGACAGCAGTCCATTGAGACTAGGAGCTGAAATCACTCTGTTCTTGGTTTTCTTTTATAGCCACGTCTTCACCTTTGCTTTCCTTTATTCATGCCAAATGAAACAGAAGATGAAAGGCAATTGATGGGCTCCGTTCAGTTCCCCAAAGGACCAAGATTGTTAGAGGCTCATTTCTGTTCGGCATTTTCTCAAGTGTCATGAAAGATGGTTGCCTTCTGACTCACTTACCCCAATCTCTTTAATACCCTCAGATACACTTAGGAAGTTGCGCAGTAAAGCAAACGTAAACCCAACCACTAATATCAAACATAGGCTTTAACATGTTAATATCATTTAAAAAACTAATTTCCAATCTTTAAAAATATGCAGTGTTTTATAAAAATAATCCCTAGTGGTCTTCATGGTCATCCACAATCCATAAATCTGAAGAAGACCTCCATTTTACCCTTGTGTAAACATGTGCAGACCTACATGTCTAGGCTACATGGGTCTTCACCACCCCTCCTCCATACCTGGCAAACCCAACCCCAACGACCCCCCTCCCTCTTTCCATCTCATTCCAGTGTATTTCCATCACAGGTATTTCCAACCTTTCACCCTTCCCCCCCCCCCCCAACCCTTCAAATCAAAACACCTTTAGTACCCCATAAAGCCACCCAAACTACCAGAATTCCCCATTAGGCCTTCCTCCGTTCCTTGCCCCCTACCCCATAAAGCCACCCAAACTACCAGAATTCCCCATTAGGCCTTTCTCTGTTATTGCCCCCTACCTCATAAAGCCACCCAAACTACCAGAATTCCCCATTAGGCCTTTCTCCGTTCCTTGCCCCCTACCTCATAAAGCCACCCAAACTACCAGAACTCCCCATTAGGCCTTCCTCCGTTCCTTGCCCCCCCTACCTCATAAAGCCACCCAAGCTATCAGAATTCCCTATTAGGGGCCTTCTTCACTTCTTTGCCCCCTACCTCATAAAGCCACCCAAACTACCAGAATTCCCCATTAGGCCTTCCTCCGTTCCTTGCCTCCTACCCCATAAATCCACCCAAACTACCAGAATTCCCCATTAGGCCTTTCTCTGTTATTGCCCCCTACCTCATAAAGCCACCCAAACTACCAGAATTCCCCATTAGGCCTTCCTCCGTTCTTTGCTCCCTACCTCATAAAGCCACCCAAACTACCAGAATTCCCCGTTAGGCCTTCCTCTGTTCCTTGCCCCCTACTCCATAAAGCCACCCAAACTACCAGAATTCCCATTAGGCCTTCCTCCGTTCCTTGCCCCCTACCCCATAAAGCCACCCAAACTACCAGAATTCCCCATCAGGCCTTCCTCCGTTCCTTGCCCCCTACCCCAAAAGCCACCCAAACTACCAGAATTCTCCATTAGGTCTTCCTCCGTTCCTTGCCCCCTACCCCATAAAGCCACCCAAACTACCAGAATTCCCCATTAGGTCTTCCTCCGTTCCTTGCCCCCTACCCCATAAATCCACCCAAACTACCAGAATTCCCCATTAGGCCTTTCTCTGTTATTGCCCCCTACCTCATAAAGCCACCCAAACTACCAGAATTCCCCATTAGGCCTTCCTCCGTTCTTTGCTCCCTACCTCATAAAGCCACCCAAACTACCAGAATTCCCCGTTAGGCCTTCCTCTGTTCCTTGCCCCCTACCCCATAAAGCCACCCAAACTACCAGAATTCCCATTAGGCCTTCCTTCGTTCCTTGCCCCCTACCCCATAAAGCCACCCAAACTACCAGAATTCCCCATCAGGCCTTCCTCCGTTCCTTGCCCCCTACCCCAAAAGCCACCCAAACTACCAGAATTCCCCATTAGGTCTTCCTCCGTTCCTTGCCCCCTACCCCATAAAGCCACCCAAACTACCAGAATTCCCCATTAGGCCTTCCTGCGTTCCTTGCCCCCTACCTCATAAAGCCACCCAAACTACCAGAATTCCCCATCAGGCCTTCCTCCGTTCCTTGCCTCCTACCCCAAAAGCCACCCAAACTACCAGAATTCCCCATTAGGTCTTCCTCCGTTCCTTGCCCCCTACCCCATAAAGCCACCCAAACTACCAGAATTCCCCATTAGGCCTTCCTCCGTTCCTTGCCCCCTACCCCATAAAGCCACCCAAACTACCAGAATTCCCCATTGGGCCTTCCTCCGTTCCTTGCCCCCTACCCCATAAAGCCACCCAAACTACCAGAATTCCCTATTAGGCCTTTGCCCCCTCCTGGTCACTCTCCCCCAAAGCTTTTTTTCTTACAGAATAGGTGCAGGTACTCCCCCCTTCCCAGTCACCCCTTGTCTCCGCCCCCTACCCACCTCCGAGCACCGTCCCTTGGTTCTACCCTCTACCCACCTCCCAGTACTGCTCCTTTTAGAGAATACAGAACCAAGTATCATTTGTGGTTCTAAGTCTTTTGTGTGAAATTTGTTAATGATAACAATAAAAGCAACAAAATAGATCCCCTACAGACAACAGTAGACCCCCTCCAGCAATAATAGACCTCCCCAGCAATACCAGACCCCCTTAGCAACAAAATACCCCCCCCCCCCAGCAGCAATAGACCCCCTGTCATCAACAGTTGATTTCCCAGCAGCCAGCATCAATAGACCCACCCCTAGCAAAAATAAATCCCCCACCAGCAACAATAGACCTCCCTAGCAACAGCAGACCCCCCCCCCCTTCTGTAACAATAGACCTCCCCAGCAACAACACCACCCCAACATATAGATCTGTCCCTGCAAAAAAAGATCCCCCAGAAGTTAGCAGCAATAGATCCCCAAAAGTTAGCAACAATAGACCCCCAGTACTCCCTGCCATTGTGTATATTCAACGCTGGAGTTGCTGAAACTGTGTCCCCCCAGTTCCTGCTGAAAAATGCCCAGATTCTCCATAGCAGACTTTGATATCCAGGATATACCATACATGTCCACTAGAATGGCTCCTTATGGGGGTCTAGGTGGATGAGAAGAGGTCCTTGTTCGGGGAAGCCCGTCCTTGTCTCGTGCTTGACCATCCTGTGTTGTCACCCGGTCACATGGGTCTCTGATGAAGACTACAAGTGGACATTTCAATACCTGAATGTCCACTGTTATCAGGAAACCCACCTTGCAAGTGACACCATGCAGCCATTGCTGGAGTTCACGTAGATAGGAAATGGCTGCAAAAGATCAGCAGATGAAAGGACGAAAATCTGTGAAAATGTTATTTTATTTCAAGGTAGCAAATGTTTACGGTGCACAATGCCTTGGAGAACTAATTGTCATTCAGTTGAGGTTTACATCTACTTTAATTCAGGTGGCTGGCTTTTTAGGACGCCCATCTAGATGTTACCACGCTGCACATAAAGGGAGTTGTGTAATTAATGCATTTCATCAGCGTGCTATGCAGTTCCCCCCCCCGATGCCTGAATAGTTTGAATTTCTGAGTACCCCCCGCGTGTCACCCTAACTTTAGAAAGACTCTGTAGGATGTCTTCCATTATAGGGACGTGCACCAGTTCCTAAGCTGCAGGCCTGGCTCTCGTTTCTCTATCTAATTAGGAATAATGATGTCAGACCTAGATGTTCAAACTAGGACAGAATTATACTCCTGAATCCCCTCTGAATATCTGTCCTCTTCAGCGGTACAGAATGGAAAAGACACTGGGGCTTCTACATGGGAATCATCAGCATAATGACAGTAAACACAGGCGCTGAGCCGGTCCTTCGGGACGAAACGCAACCCATATTATAGAGAAAGGAGGATCCTAGTTACCAAAGATAGAATGTGTAATAATTACGTCTTTTTAATGTGAAGTTTAGCATAAAAATAACAATGTTACAGTCAAAGTGATACAGTGCTAATATATATATATATATATATATATATATACACAGGAGTATATATATACTATATGGCCAAATGTGGTGGACACCTGACCAACACCTGTATGAACTTGTTGCCTTATTCCCAACTTTCCTTCTTCACTGGGTCATTACAATCCATAGATAGCTACATTATATGACCAAAGGGTTTTGAACACCCGACCATCTCACCTTTTTGAGCTCGTTGGACATCCCATTCCGAAACCATGGCCATTAATATGGAGTTGCCCTCCTTTGTGGCCATAACAACTTCTACTCTTCTCGGAAGTCTTTCCAAAAGATTTTGGAGGTTGTCTATCAGAATCGCTGCCCTTCTTTGAGGTCAGGTACTGATGTTGGAAATCAGTTGCTTTGTCAATCAATTCATCTCAAAAGTGACCCCTTGAAGTCTATGGACACGTGACCAGCACACCTACAGTATGTGTATATACTGTATATATATATAGATATATATATATATCTATATATATATATAGATATATATATATATCTATATATATATACAGTATATATACTATATGGACAAATGTGGTGGACACCTGGCCAACACCTGTATAAACTTGATGGACATTGCATTCCACAACCAAAAGAGGGCTATTGGTCTTATTCCCAACATGCCTTCTTCACTGTGTCCTTACCAGAGACCTTCCCAACATGACGGCCCTATAGATAGCTACACTATATGGCCAAAAGGTTTTGGACACCTGACCATCACACCTATATGAGCTTATTGGACGTCCCGTTCCAAAACCATGGCCATTAATATGGAGTTGCCCTCCTTTGTGGCCATAACAACTTCTACTCTTCTCGGAAGTCTTTCCACGTGATTTTTGAGGGTGTCAATCAGAATTTCTGCCCATTTTTGTGGTCAGGCACTGATTTTGGACAAGAAGACCTGCTTCGTCATTCAATTCATCCCAAAAGGGACCCCTTAATGTTTATGGACATGTGACCAGCACAACTAAATGAGCTTTTTGGACATCTCAAAAACCATTGCTAATAATATGGCGTTTCCCCCTTGTGATTATGACAACCTTCACACTTGTAAGGAGGCTTTCCACAAAATTTTGGAGTGTGCCTGTGGGAATTTCTGGCCAATGTTTAGGTCAGGTGCTGACATTGAGCAAGAAGGCCTGCTTCGTCATGGACGTTTCAAATCATCCCAAAAGTGATTCCTCCAAATTTATGGACACATGACCAGCACACCAATATGATTTTGATGGACATCTCATTCCAAATATATTGCTATTACTATAGAGTTGCCCCTGGGTTGGCTTTGCACAAGATTTTGGAGTGTCTGTGGGAATGTGTGCCCATTTATGAGGTCAAGTGCTGATGTTGGATGAAAAGACCTGGCTCATCATCGGCATTCCAATGCATCCCAAAGGTGTTCAGTAGGGTTGAGGTCAGGGCTCTGTGTAGGACACTCAAGATTCTCCACACTAAACTGGTCAAACCATGTCCTACAGAGGTAGTGCTACAACAACCTTCAATCTTCTGGGAAAGTTTTCCACACACTTTTGGAGTGTCTCTGTGGGTATTTGTGCCCATTTGTGAGGTCAGCTGAGAAGACCTGGCTTGACATTTCCAATTCATCTCAAAGGTGTTCAATAGGGTTGAGGCCAGGGCTCTGTGCAGGACACTCGAGTTTCTCTACACCAAACTGGTCAAACCATGTCCTACTGGGGTAGTGCTACCTCACCCTTCTGGGATAGCTTTCGACAAAATTTTGGAGAGTCTTCATAGGAATTTGTGCCCATTTGTGAGGTTAGCTGAGGAGACCTGGCTTGGCATTTCCAATTCATCCCAAAAAGGGTTCAGTAGGGTTGAGGTCAGGGCTCTGTGCAGTTCCTCTACACCAAACTGGTCAACCCATATATATATATATGGAGCTGGTCCAAACTGGTCAACCCATGTCTTTAAGGAGCTGGTCCACTCTTGTCAACCCATGTCTTTATGGAGCTGGTCCAAACTGGTCAACCCATTTCTTTATGGAGCTGGTCCAAACTGGTCAACCCATGTCTTTATGGAGGTGGCCCAAAATGGTCAACCTATGTCTTTATGAAACTGGTCCAAACTTGTCAACCCGTGTCTTTATGGTGTTGGTCCACACTAGACAACCCATGTTTTTATAGAGCTGGTCCAAACTGGTCAACCTATATCTTTATGGAGCTGGTCCAAACATGTCATCCCATATATTTATCGAAGCTGGTCCAAACTGGTCAACCCATGTCTTTAAGGAGCTGGTCCACTCTGGTCAACCCATGTCTTAATGGAGCTGGTCCAAACTGGTCAACCCATGTCTTTATGGAGCTGGCCCACACTGATCAACCCATGTCTTTATGGAGCTGGTCCAAACTGGTAAACCCATGTCTTTATGGAGCTGGTCCAAACTGGTCAACCCATGTCTTTATGGAGGTTGCCCAAAGTAGTCAACCTATGTGTTTATGGGACTGGTCCAAACTTGTCAACCCATAACTTCATGGTTCTGGCCACACTAGCCAACCCATGTCTTTATGAAGCTGGTCCAAACTGGTCACACCATGTCTTTATGAAGCTGGCTTTGTGCACAGGGGCACAGTCATGGTGGAACAGAGAAGGGTCTTCACCAAACTGTTACCACAAGGTCAGAAGAGCGCAATTGTCTATAATGTATTTGTACAATGGAGTATTACCAGGACCTTTCACTGGAGGCACCTGAACCCCATCATTTATAATGGAATGTATTTTTTGTCAATTTGGTCATTAAACTGGTTCAGGCGAACAGTATAAGCAGCTGAATATGTATCCAGGTCATCCTCTGGCATGGCTTCCATTTGAAGGGATATGAGCTGAGACGGACTTATCACTTATCTCCCCTGTAAGTTACCATTCTAATGTTACTTTAATAAATGTTGGTTTTTCCATAGAGCTCATTGGGCAGGACGGAATGTATTTCCACCGAAGGAAAATATACAGTAATTAGGTTGCCATTGGACAAAAGGTCCTTATAAAACGTAGATCTGTACAGTGCGGTAATTTAACATATGCCAGGGATTGGTTTGTGCTACATTATTAAATTTGTGTATCCGTCCAAGAGCAGATTAGGCAGATTTGTAGAAGAACATCAAAAGATAGCGGTGAAGAGAACATATGTATTCCTGCACACAGTCTACTCCGCTCATGTTTTATTATCCATTAAAAGCAATAAAAATTCTACATTTAGAATGTGATGCAACACGTTGGAGTCACAAATAGCACCGACACCATAAAGTCAACGGGGGGGTGTATGTCAGAACGGGAACACTGAGAAATCTTACCGAGTGCTTATCAGGATTTTTTACTCCTTGTTAATACATTTGTCAGCAGGCAATGTATATAGAGTGTGAAAGCCAAACACCATTAAAAATAACAATAAAAATAAAGTGAACAAAAGGTAAAATAATAAAAAAAAAAATACAGCTATGGATGCAGCAGGACTCACCTTCAACCCAGAGATGTCCCCAATGCAGGTCTTCTTTTACACCTTAAGCACCCCTCTGACACCCCGAAGACGTACAGTGCCTCGAAAAAGTATTCATACCCCTTGAAATTTTCCACATTTTGTCATGTTACAACCAAAAACGTTTTTTGGTGGGGATTTTATGTGATAGACCAACACAAAGTGGCTCATAATTGTGAAGTGGAAGGAAAATGATAAATGATATAAATAAATATGTGAAAAGTGTGTGTGTGTGGGGGGGGTATTTGTATTCAGCCCCCTTTACTCTGATACCCCTAACTAAAATCCAGAGGAACCAATTGCCTTCAAAAGTCACCTAATTAGTAGAGTCCAGCTGTGTGTCATTTAATCTCAGTATAAATACAGCTGTTCTGTGAGGCCCTCAGAGATTTGTTAGAGAACCTTAGTGAACAAACAGCATCATGAAGGCCAAGGAACACACCAGACAGGTCAGGGATAAAGTTGTGGAGAAGTATAAAGCAGGGTTAGGTTATAAAGAAATCTCCCAATCTTTGAACATCTCACGGAGCTCTGTTCAATCCATCATTGGAAAATGGAAAGAGTATGGCACAACTGCAAACCTACCAAGACATGGCCGTCCACCTAAACTGACCGGCCGGGCAAGGAGAGCATTCATCAGAGAAGAGCCAAGAGGTCCATGGTAACTCTGGAGGAGCTGCAGAGATCCACAGCTCAGGTGGGAGAATCTGTCCACAGGACAACTATTAGTCGTGTTCTCCACAAATCTGCCCTTTATGGAAGAGTGACAAGAAGAAAGACATTGGTGAAAGAAAGTCATAAGAAGTCCTGTTTGTAGTTTGTGAGAAGCCATGTGGAGGACACAGCAAACATGTGGAAGAAGGTGATCTGGTCAGATGAGACCAAAATTCAACTTTATGTCCTAAAAGTAAAACGCTATGTGTGGGGGAAAACTAACACTACACATCACTCTGAACACACCATCCCCACCGTGAAACATGGTGGTGGCAGCATCATGTGGTGGGGATGTGCATGGAGCTGGAACACCACTAGGGGGTGCAATGGGAAACAGCAATTTTGGACTGTGACTGGGCCATTCTAACACATGAATACGCTTTGATCTAAACCATTCCATTGTAGCTCTGGCTGGATGTTTCGGGTCGTTGTCCTGCTGGAAGGTGAATCTCCGCCCCGGTCTCAAGTCTTTTGTAGACTCTAACAGGTTTTCTTCTAAGATTGTCCTGTATTTGTCTCCATCCATCTTCCCATCATCTCTGACCAGCTTCCCTGTCCCTGCTGAAGAAAAGCATTCCTACACCGTTCACCTGATTTGGATGTAAATACCCTCAAATAAAGCTGAAAGTCTGCAGTTAAAGCACATCTTGTTTGTTTCATTTCAAATCCATTGTGGTGGTGTATAGAGCCAAAAAGATGAGAATTGTGTCGATGTCCCAATATTTATGGACCTGATTGTACACATGTTTGCTCCGCCTCCTCAGCTCCAGAGCTGGATGCACTCTAGTGCCGCCATCTTTATATCCAGCGATGGGCGATCCATCTCAGCCCAATGGTAAGTATGAGGTCTCTGCTTCAGACCTTTTTTACCAATTATTCCGCCTGCCCCCTTTTATTAATAATGTACATCTATTGATTTCATCACTTATTTTGCAGATACAACATTCATGCATCCGCCCCCTGAAGAAGCGAGCAGGGTCTCGCGAAACGCGTAGGGCTTTATTGATGCTATGTCTGTACATGTTGGGTATCATTGATGCCTACATACTTCCCTACTTATATGTATGTGCATTGTTATTCTCTTATTGTCTATGTGTATCTACTGGCCTAGCAACTTTCAACTTTTGTTGTTGCCGACTGATGTATAACCTTGCAATAAATCTATATTTAGTTTCATTTGTGTTGTGAACATTGGCTATTATGCCGGGTAACTCACAATCATTGTTGTTGCCGCTCTGTTACAGAACATTTTGAAAAGGAATAAATTGATTTTGCTTCATTGTTAAGCTGTGAACATTGGCCAAACCTCTCTCACCTCATTCAAAGTCCCAGGGCGACCTCTTTGTCTTTTTGTGTACTACTAGGGATGGAGGTGTCAGAGGGGTCACACCAGACCTTATTTCCCCCTTTTTTTTCTGATGTATTAGTGGGGCCTCTGATGTGATGGGGGGACCTCTGATATGAAGGGGGCTCTGATATGATGGGGGAACCTCTGACGTGATGGGGGTCTATGACATGAAGTGAGGCTCTGATGTAATGGTGGGACCTCTGATATGATGGAAGGACCTCTGATGTGAAGGGAGCTCTGATGTGATGGGAGAACCTCTGATATGAAGGGGGGGCTTCTGTTGGGATGAGATGACCTCTTACGTGATGAATGGACCTCTGATGTGATGGGTGGACCTCTGATGTGATAAGAGGAACTCTGATGTGATGGGTGGACCTCTGATGTGATAGGTGGACCTCTGATGTGATGGGGGACATCTGATGTGATGAGGGGACCTCTGATGTGATGTGATAGGGGGGCTTTGATGTGATGAGTGGACCTCTGATGTGATGGGGGAACCTCTAATATGAAGGGGGCTTCTGTTGGGATGAGATGACCTCTGACATGATGAAGGGGCCTCTTATGTGATGAGGGGGCTCTGATATGATAAGAGGAACTCTGATGTGATGGGTGGACCTCTGATGTGATGGGGGACATCTGATGTGATGAGGGGACCTCTGATGTGATGGATGGGCCTCTGATGTGATGGGTGGACCTCTGATGTGATAGGGACATCTGATGTGATGAGGGGACCTCTGATGTGATGGGTGGACCTGTGATGTGATGAGAGGACCTCTGATGTGATGGGTAGACCTCTGATGTGCTGAGGGGACCTCTGATGTGATGAGGGGACCTCTGATGTGATGAGGGGACCTCTGATGTGATGAAGAGATCTCTGATGTGATGAGAGGAACTCTGATGTGATGGGAGGACCTCTGATGTGATGGGAGGACCTCTGATGTGATGAGGAGACTTCTGATATGATGGGGAGACCTCTGATGTGATGGGTGGACCTCTGATGTGATAAAAGGACCTCTGATGTGATGAAGGGACCTCTGATGTGATGGGGGACCTCTGATGTGATGGGGGACCTTTGGTGTTATGAGGGGACCTCTGATGTGATGGGAGGACCTCTGATGTAAATGGACGACCTCTGATGTAATGAGGAGATCTCTGATGTGATAGGGAGGACCGCTGGTGTGATGGGGGACATCTGATGTGATGGAGGACATCTGATGTGATGGGGGACCATTGGTGTGATGGGGGACATCTGATGCGATGGGGGACCATTGGTGTGATGGGGGACCTCTGAGGTGATGGGGAACCTCTGATGTGATGGGGGAACCTCTGATATGAAGGGGGCTTCTGTTGGGATGAGATGACCTCTGACATGATGAAGGGGCATCTTGTGTGATGGGGGGGCCTCTGATGTGATGAGGGGGGCTCTGATGTGATAAGAGGAACTCTGATATGATGGGTGGACCTCGGATGTGATAGGGGACATCTGATGTGATGAGGAGACCTCTGATGTGATGGGTGGACCTCTGATGTGATGAGAGGACCTCTGATGTGATGGGTGGACCTCTGATGTGATGGAGGACATATGATTTGATGAGGGGACCTCAGATGTGATGGGTGGACCTCTGATGTAATGAAGGGACCTCTGATGTGATGGGGAACCTCTGATGTGATGGGGGACCTTTGGTGTGATGAGGGGACCTCTGATGTGATGGGAGGACCTCTGATGTAATGGGATGACTTCTGATGTAATGGGGAGATCTCTGATGTGATAGGGAGACCTCTGATGTGATTGGAGGACCTCTGGTGTGATGGGTGGACCTCTGATGTGATGGGGGACATCTGATGTGATGGGAGACCATTGGTGTAATGGGGGACCTCTGAGGTGATGGGCGATCGTTGGTGTGATGGGGGGACCTCTGAGGTGATGGGGGATCGTTGGTGTGATGGGGGGACCTCTGAGGTGATGGGGAATCGTTGGTGTGATGGGGGGACCTCTGAGGTGACGATGGGACCTCTCAAGTGATGGGAGGACCTCTGATGTAATGGGGAGACCTCTGATGCAATGAGAGAAACTCTGATGTGATAGGAGAACCTCTGATGTGATGGGGGGACCTTTGATGTGATGGGGGACCATTGTTGTGATGGGAGGACCTCTGATGTGATGGGGGGACCTCTGATGTGATGGGGGACCTCTGATGTGATGAGGGGACCTCTGATGTGATGAGGAGACCTCTGATGTGATGAGAGGAACTCTGATATGATGGGAGGACCTTTGATGTGATGGAGGATCTCTGATGTGATGTGAGGACCTCTGATGTGATGAGGAGACTTCTGATATGATGGGGAGACCTCTGTTGTGATGGGGGACATATAATTTGATGAGGGGACCTCATGATGTAATGAGAGAAACTCTGATGTGATAGGAGGACCTCTGATGTGATGGGGGGACCTCTGAGGTGATGGGGGACCATTGGTGTCATGGGGGGACCTCTGAGGTGATGGCGGGACCTCTCAAGTGATGGGAGGACCTCTAATGTAATGGGGAGAGCTCTGATGTGATGGGGAGACCTCTGATGTGATAGGGAGACCTCTGATGTAATGAGAGGAATTCTGATGTGATAGGAGGACCTCTGATGTGATGGAGGGACCTCTGATGTGATGGGTGGACCTCTGATGTGATGGGGGACATATGATTTGATGAGGGGACCTCATGGTGTAATGAAAGAAACTCTGATGTGATAGGAGGACCTCTGATGTGATGGAGGGACCTCTGATGTGATGGGTGGACCTCTGGTGTGATGAGAGGACCTCTGGTTTGATAAGTGGAACTCTGATGTAATCGGAGGACCTCTGATGTGATGGATGGACCTCTGTTGTGATCGGGGAGACCTCTGATGTGATGAGGGAACCTCTAATGCAGGGGTCTCAAACTGGCGGCCCACCAGCTGTTGCCGAACTAAAATTCCAATGAGGCATTGCAAGGTCGACAGTTACAATATTGACTCCCACGGGCAGAGGCATGATGGGACTTGTAGTTCCACAACAGCTGGAGGGCCTCCAGTTTGAGACCTCCTGATCTAATGTGAAGGGGAGGAGCTCTGATGTGAAGAGGGGCTTCTGATGTGAAGTTAATTTCATCAAGGCGGTTATGTGCATTGTCCCGAGCTCAGGTTAATTTTTTTTACATTTTAGACTGAGGTGTCTCCAGATTTTTCATACTGTAAAATTGTTTTTAGAAAGTGTATCAAAGAGCCCTCATATATTTTATGTTACAGTGTAAATGCTGCAATGGTTCAGCCAAGGGATTACACAAACTGCAGCAAGCGACAGTTTGATCGCATGTTCCCTTAGGCGTGGTGGTGTAGGGCGCTTTTGGCGGCACTTCAGCAGATTTAGGAAAGCGCGGCTTTTTGTTACATGGCTTTCATATGTACTGTAAAGAACTTCAACTGACCTCAATACTAAGACTTCAGACTATTTCGGGAGTCAAGTTAATGATAGAATATCCGTTCTTTAAAGGGAAGCAAAGTTGGAGCTTTGTTTTAGCACGGATCCCGGACAAAGGAGCTCCAGAAATAAAAAACTATCTGCCCATCTCGAAAGTCCAAGCCTGTCTCCTGCCCTGCAATAATTGCAAGCCGTCACTGCGGTCCAGGGGTAAGAATGATGCCTCCACTTTAAGGGATACTTGTTACAAAGAGGAGGTTAAAACGTTATAAAGAGGAGGTTAAAGCGTACCGAGTATCAGCTCGAGCACAAGGCCCCTTTTATTCTGTGTCAGAGGATGTGAAATCCGCATCACTGCTTTCTGGCAACGTTCCCCTCATATTTTACTCTTCCAGACACGACTGTCTTAAAAAGAAATTCAAAACAGGGCTTGTAATAAGATGCTCATAAATAAAATGCCTCACTCTTTGTTCCAGGATTTGTCACCCCCGTCCTCCCTCTGGACTATCCCTCCCCTATTCCCCAACAACTGAAACATCCAGACCCGGCTACACAGGCTACTCTCATTCAAACCACATGGCTATTTCCAGATGGGAACGGGAAGGATTAGGGCTGCGACCCAAGCAGCGGGAGATACAAGTATACCTGTGTTGGACGCGGTCTACAAAGAGGGCCACAGGCTGCCATGCATTTGAACTAAAGTGGATGTCAACCAGCCTTTTTCAGCCAGGGTTCCTTCCTCCAGAGGTTTATAGGGGTTCTTTGAGCAAAGAGCAATTTCTGGCTCTCAGATAATTTCCCACTGACACCGAAGACCTTTTTTAGCTATGGCTTTGGGGGAATTCTTTTGCACAATCAATTTTGTATGAAGCATTGTTCCTATTGACCACTAATAAAAAGAGGGCCTTCTCCTATTGACCATGACCACCAGTGTAAATGGGCCCTTTACCACCAGCAGGACTCATCCTGGTTAGCCTAGTCACCAGCAACGGGGCCTTGGTTGGCCTGGTATGGTGGATAGCACCCTGGACCAATCAGACTCATCCTAGTTTCCAAGCAAACCTAGGCCCTGCTGCTGACTTAGTTTGGTCTCGGACCCAAGGGGGAACAGCCAGCCCTCCTGTACTGGACCTCTGGATCAGCAGTGGGGCCTGGGTTCACCTGATCACCAGCAGCGGCGACCAATAGCAGGACTCATCCACGTTAGCCTGGTCACCAGCAGCGGAGGCCTTGGGCGGTCTAGTCTGATAGATGGCACCCTGGACCAATCGGACTCATCCTGGTTTCCAGGTGAACCCAGGTCTTGCTCTAAAAAGAGGGGCTTCTCCTATTGACCACCAGTGTAAAGGGTCCCTTTACCACCAGCAGGACTCATCCTGGTTAGCCTGGTCACCAGCAGCGGGGCCTTGGTTGGCCTAGTCTGATGGATAGCACCCTGGACCAATCAGACTCATCCTAGTTTCCAAGCAAACCCAGGCCCTGCTGCTGACTTATTGGGGCCTGGGTCCAAGGGGGCAACAGCCAGCCCTCCCGTACTGGACCCAGGCACCATTGGGTCAGCCGTGGGGCCTGTGGTTTGCCTGGTCACCAGCAGTAATGACCACCAACAAGACTCATCATGGTTAGCTTGGTCACCAGCAGCGGGACCTTGGGTGGCCTGGGCTGACTGATGGCACCCTGGACCAATCAGACTCATTCTGGTTCCCAGGCAAAGCCAGGCCCTGCTGCTGACTTAGTGGAGCCTGGGTCCATAGGGGGAACAGCCAGACCTCCCGTACTGGACCCAGGCACCATTGGGTCAGCAGTGTGTCCTGGGTTTGCCCGGTCACCAGCAGTGATGACCACCAGCAAGAGTCATCATGGTTAGCTTGGTCACCAGCAGCGGGACCTTGGGTGGCCTTGGCTGATTGATGGCACCCTGGACCAATCAGACTCTTCCTGGTTCCCAGGCGAAGCCAGGCCCTGCTGCTGGCTTACTGGAGCCTGGGTCCATAGGAGGAACAGCCAGCCCTTCCGTACTGGATCCAGGCAACATTGGGTCAGCAGTGGGTCCTGGCTTTGCCTGGTCACCAGAAATGATGACCACCAGCAAGACTCATTCCGTTAGCCTGGTCACCAGCAACGGGGGCCTTGGGCAGCTTGGTCATCAGGGATAATCCTAATAAAGTGAGAGTATGCTAGTACACTCCTAATGGGGTTCCGTTCTTCCTGGCTGGAGTTCAGCTTTAATTTCACATTCCATCCAGACTATTCTACTCTTCGTACATTAATGATAAAATTAGAATCGGTCTTGTGCTATTTAGCAGACGTGACCCCCATCTCGAAAATAGAGTGTTGTCTCACTTTTTTTACTTTCTCCCAAAAGGTGAAACGATTGCCTGCCCAGAGGTCCGCCAGCTGCTCATTATGTGATTTTTTCCCCCCTTTATTAAAGCTAAAAACACAAATGAACAAAACAAAGTGTTTTCAGATTCTGCTGATCTTCATTTTTTTTTTAGAAGAACACGCACACCTACATTTTCATGCGGTCTCCGAAGGTTGCCGCGATGGTGCTGGAAAAGCAGCAAGCCCAGCAAATTAGTCTCCCCGGTTCTGTTTACAGCGACGAGTGTTTAGAACGGCCGGGTTTTTTTTTTCGTTTTTTTTCCCCGCTCCGGGACTCCGTCAGAAGAAGAGCGAGTGGCCTCGCCAGGCCAGCAGGAGGAGGTGACTCTAAAAATAAATGAAAGACTTTTTCTGAATAATTAAACTCAGCGGCCGCATTTTGCCAACGAATTCTGTCAAAGGGCGGCGCTTCCCTCCTCTCCTCCTCTGTGTAGTTAATAAAATTTATCTCGCCTGAAAGTAATTTATATGTCTGCACATATTTTAAGGCAGAAATAAAGTTTTTTTTTTTTTTTTAAGTAGAACGATGGTCAACATGTCAAACCCGATATTCCGTTGTTAGCTGAATGTAGCGGCGCTACTTTTGCTAAATGTTACTAATGGGATACTCTGTAAAGACTTTACAGTGCCTTGAAAAAGTATTCATACCCCTTGAAATTCCCCACATTTTGTTACAACCAAAAACATAAATGTATTTTATTGGGATTTTATGTGATAGACCAACACAAAGTGTCACATAATTGTGAAGTGGAAGGAAAATGATAAATGATACAAATAAATAGGTGAAAAGTGGGGGAGGGGCATTTGTATGGCGCCCCCCGGAGTCAATACTTTGTAGAACCCCCTTTCTCTACAAGTCTTTTTGGGGATGTCTCTACCAGCTTTGCACATCTAGAGAGGGACATTTCTGCCCATTCTTCTTAAATTATACAAATAAATATGTGAAAAATGTGGGGGGCATTTGTATTCAGCCCCCTTTACTCTGATAACTAAAATCTAGAGGAACCAATTGCCTTCAGAAGTCACCTAATTACTAAATAGAGCCCACCTGTGTGTCATTTAATCTCAGTATAAATACAGCTGTACTGTGAAGCCCTCAGAGGTTTGTTAGAGAACCTTAGTGAACAAACAGCATCATGAAGGCCAAGGAACACACCAGACAGGTCAGGGATAAAGTTGTGGAGAAGTATAAAGCTTGGAAAAAAAATCTTCGAAGCTTTGAACATCTCACGGAGCTCTGTTCAATCCATCATCGGAAAATGGAAAGAGTATGGCACAACTGTAAACCTACCAAGACATGGCCGTCCACCTAAACTGACCGGCCGGGCAAGGAGAGCATTCATCAGAGAAGAGCCAAGAGGTCCATGGTAACTCTGGAGGAGCTGCAGAGATCCACAGCTCAGGTGGGAGAATCTGTCCACAGGACAACTATTAGTCGTGTTCTCCACAAATCTGCCCTTTATGGAAGAGTGACAAGAAGAAAGACATTGGAGAAAGAAAGTCATAAGAAGTCCTGTTTGTAGTTTGTGAGAAGCCATGTGGAGGACACAGCAAACATGTGGAAGAAGGTGATCTGGTCAGAGGAGACCAAAATTCTACTTTATGGTCTAAAAGTAAAACGCTATGTGTGGGGAAAAACTAACACTGCACATCACCCTGAACACACCATCCCCACCGTGAAACATGGTGGTGGCAGCTTCATGTGGTGGGGATGCTTTTCTTCAGCAGGGGCAGGGAAGATGGTCAGAGTTGATGGGAAGATGGATGGAGACAAATACAGGACAATCTTAGAAGAAAACCTGTTAGAGTCTACAAAAGACTTGAGACTGGGGCGGAGGTTCACCTTCCAGCAGGACAACGACCCGAAACATCCAGCCAGAGCTACAATGGAATGGTTTAGATCAAAGCATATTCATGTGTTAGAATGGCCCAGTCACAGTCCAGACCTAAATCCCTTTGAGAATCTGTGGCAAGACTTGAAAATTGCTGATCACAGACGCTCTCCATCCAACCTGACAGAGCTTGAGATATTTTACAAAGAAGAATGGGCAGAAATGTCCTCTCTAGATGTGCAAAGCTGGTAGAGACATCCCCAAAAAGACTTGTAGAAAAAGGGGGTTCTACAAAGTATTGACTCCGGGGGGCGCCATACAAATGCCCCCCCCCCCCCACACATTTTTCACATATTTATTTGTATCATTTATCATTTTTCTTCCACTTCACAATTATGTGACACTTTGTGTTGGTCTATCACATAAAATCCCAATAAAATACATTTATGTTTTTTGGTTGTAACATGACAAAGTGTGGGAAATTTCAAGGGGTATGAATACTTTTTCAAGGCACTGTAAAGTATTTACAAAGTATCCCATTAGTAACATTTAGCAAAAGTAGCGCCGCTACGTTCAGCTAACAATGGAATATCGGGTTGAAAATGTGGAAAATTTCAAAGGGTGTGAATACTTTTTCAAGGCATTTCACCCCAGGTCCTCCCTTCCCCACCCCACCCCAGTCCATGGCTAAAATTGGGGGGACCGAGAAAGAATACTGGGTGCCAGAGGTGAGAGTCAGGAGTCCCAGATACCGTAGTACATCAATAACAGGGGTATGAATACTTTTTCAAGCCACTGTACATCCTGGCAGTTAGGTGGCATTCACACCATTGTGTTTCCGGGAGCATTGGACTGGAGTGAACAAGAGAAGTCCATAGATTCCACCATGGATGGAAGTCCATAGATTCCATCATTGATGGAAGCCCATAGATTCCACCATGGATGGAAGTCCATAGATTCCACCATGGATGGAAGTCCATAGGTTCCACCATGGATGGAAGTCCATAGGTTCCACCACGGATGGAAGTCGATAGGTTCCACCATGGGTGGAAGTCCATAGATTCCACCATGGATGGAAGTCCGTAGATTCCACCATGGATGTTACACAGCGTGGATGGAGGAATCTTACCTGCTGGCTATTGTATTCTGACAGTGGACACCCGTGATTGGCTGCAGTCAATGGTGACTTTTTTTTTCTGCCAATCTACTTCTCAGTCGAAGCTTGTTGAGGCGGTTGGTGTTTGGCAGGGCCACCCACAGTAGGCATTTTGATCTAATTCCCAAGAATCAGATGAAAGTCATGCCATGTATAGCCAGCCTTATGCTGTAATTTATAGCTTCTCTACAATGAGCTATTTGGATTCCCAAATGCAAATTCCTAAGTTCCCAATAAAATTAATGCTGAATGTGATTCTTAATAACTGCATCTCAGGAGCTTTTTTCCCGTTCTCATCGTTCTCCGGTCCATCTGCTTTCGTTATTATTATTATTTTTTTTTTTTATGTTATGGAACACAAAAAGTCTGGAGGACATATAAAATATAATAAGGCAGCAGCTACATAAGAGCACTTAGATCTGTGGCCACGTAAAAAAAAAAAAAAAAAAAGGGGGTGGGGGTGGCGGTGTCATGCTGTAATGGAAAAGCTTTGGAGAGGAGGAATCTGTCCCATTCATAGGGGAATGCATTAGCCCCCTCAGCCTGTGCCAAGGAGCAGAGGGCTGTACCGGGGAACAAAAGCCCCCCGAGTGGGGGCAATGAAAGCTCGGCGGTGCTCAGGAGGCCGGGGATCTGCAGCGCATGCTGGAGTGCACTCCTCCATCCCAGGCTCGCCTGCTAATTCATGCTTGGCTACAACATTTCCTAGGCTCCGAGCCATAACGTGTTATGTCTTTATACAGTTCCTGCTAAAAGAAGGAGGTTTTATTCCTTCCTTCTCTTTGTACACAATTGTCGCCCCGCTTGTTTGCCGGAAAGGTCAACGATATGATGGTGCCATAGCCAAAATGCCAATGGAGCATGATTATAGGCAAATTACAGCTTAAAAAAAAAAAACTGCGGCCCAGCAGTTGTTGCAAGAAAAAAAAAGCTTTCGCTGCAAAATTCACCTTATGCCCGGAGCTGTTCCTCTGCAGACCATTTATGGTATTTGAATTTTGGTCGCAGTTTATCCCTGTTGGCATAAAGTATATCACATTTTGAGTTTTTATTCCTTTATGGGTTACTCTACCCATATCAAATTAATAAATAACTGTGCTCAAGGGTAGCCTGAGGAACATTTTCTTATGTAGTAATTTGATGAATATGATCAAGCCTCGGCTAGGGTGAAACCTGTCATGGAGAAGGAGCAGGGTCTGGTGGAAGGCAATGGGCTTGGTCTTCTTCACATTGTGAACTCCTCCAAGTGTCTTGATAAAAGGAGATGTGGCACCCTGGAGTTTATGGCAAGGTTGCTCCTCACAAATTTACTTTCCAGGTGTAGTTATCCTGGTTGATTGATAGAGATCTATGGATTCTCCCCAAGTTTGGCCTTGTTGCACTTTTCTCTTCTACCGCTAGGTGGCCGGGTACTTGGTGGTAGTAGGTATGAGAAGGGCAACGCAGGGTCAGGTTATGGGTATATGGAATGTCTCAGCCAATGGGCAGGGTTTTTTTTTGGATCCCTTGGCCTGCTGGGAGAGCCTGTATATTCGGGTGAGGCCAGGTGATCTATGTTCTGTGCCACCTGGACGGCTGTCTAGACGGACGTGTGTTGTATTGCCTGGGCTGCTAGCCTGGAGATGGGGCCTATCCCGGGCGCATCTGGCTGCTAGGCTATCTGAAGGGCCTATCCAGAAGCAAGAGACCAGGGTTGGGACTGTGGCTTGCAGTCCAACCAAGAAGTGTCGGTTCTGCCGGCAGGGGAACCTGTCATGGCCGGAGGTAGAGGGGAAGCTGTCGCCAGTAAGGGTCTATCCACCTAATTACCAGGGACCACAGCGAGTAACTGAAGCAAGTACCGGAGCAGCATTCTCACCAACTGGGGACGGTGAAGAATCGGGAAACTTCAGTGGGTATCAAGCCAGGGACCCAACCAGAGGAGGTGCTGCTTGCAGAGCAGCCTTGTGTGCCAAGCCAGGGAACGAGCAGGCCAGCGGGGAGGTGAAGCTTGAGAAGTATCTGAGTGCCAAGCTAGGGACCCAGCAAAGAGGTGGGGGTGACGCTTGAGGAAGATACTACCGTGAAGATTGGGTATCAAGCCAGGGACCCAACCAACGGAGGTGCTGCTTGCAGAGCAGCCTTGTGTGTCAAGCCAGGGACCGAGGAGGCCAGCGGGGGGGTGAAGCTTGAGAGGTATCTAGAGTGCCAAGCTAGGGACCCAGCAGAGAGGTGGGGGGTGACGCTTGAGGAAGATACTACCGTGAAGATTGGGTATCAAGCCAGGGACCCAACCAACGGAGGTGCTGCTTGCAGAGCAGCCTTGTGTGTCAAGCCAGGGACCGAGGAGGCCAGCGGGGGGGGTGAAGCCTGAGAGGTATCTAGAGTGCCAAGCTAGGGACCCAGCAGAGAGGTGGGGGGTGACGCTTGAGGAAGATACTACCCTGAAGATTGGAG
Source organism: Aquarana catesbeiana (assembly GCF_042186555.1). Taxonomy (NCBI): domain Eukaryota; kingdom Metazoa; phylum Chordata; class Amphibia; order Anura; family Ranidae; genus Aquarana; species Aquarana catesbeiana. The sequence continues at coordinate 318,544,405 of NC_133332.1, read as the reverse complement.
GAGCTCAAGGGCTTCAGTGGCAGTGAATCATCTAGTCTAGTGAGAGAGACCGGGAGCTCAGTGGGCTGAAGAACTACAAGGAGCAATTGAAGTGATAGTGAAAGAACCAGGCTTTTTTTCAGCTGGAACTTGGTGGAACTCAGTTCTACCACCTCTGGCTCAGGCTCTCTGCTCTCTGCTCACCACTATCACTTGTAAACACAGGAGTCCGGCTTCTGTGTTTACCAGTGATAGCTTGTCTCCCAATGGCTCCCACAGATCTTATCTCCTGAGCAGCTCCCACTGGGTGCAGAATGGGAACAAGGGAGATGCAGGTGCCCGGGGTGCATGGCAGATGCAGACACGGTGTGGTTGAGTTCCGGCACCTATTTTCTGAGAATAAAAGCCCTGGAAAGAACTGCTACGCTTTGTGTTAGGAACTGTTAAAGACTGTTGCCATAGGAGACAGCACTCCTACACATGCAGATGTGGCGTCTTTGCTGGATGCCTTTTCCCGCATGGCTGTCCTCCTGTTGAAGTCCCGGAGTCTGCCAATTATCCTTGCAACTACCTAAGGGTGTCCTGGCCCTAACCCTCTCTCCCCACAAAAAAAAAGAGAAATAAACTTTATTTTGCATTCAAGAAGAAGTGTCTGGCGCCCAATAATTTTAAATACTCTGCACCCACCATGCCTCACACAACCCACCACCTACAGAAGGATGTCAGCTATCTCTGGCCCTGGAGGTCCTCATTAGACCAAAGGAGGCCTGGGACCTTGCTACAAAGAGAAAAAAAAAAAAAAAGACGTGGTGGTTGTGCAGCTTTTTTCTATTTGAATTTCAAAAAGGATGGACCCCAACATACAGAGATATACAATGTAATACTGACATATAATCACACACATAGGTTGGACTTGATGGACTTGTGTCTTTTTTTCGACCTCACCTACTATGTAACTATGTACTATTTATTAAGTCAGCACCGATGGTCGGTGAAGGTGAGCCGGAAGACCACCTGGAGCTGTATTTATATAGAATTTGGATGATTATCCTGAGAAGTAACTTTTTCTTCAGTCTCCAGAAGTACCGTATATACTCGAGTATAAGTCGAGTTTTTCAGCACATTTTCTTGTGCTGAAAATGCCCCCCTCGGCTTATACTCGAGTCAAGCACTTGAGTATAAGCACTCGAGTTTTCTGCAGCAGAGAATGACACTTTCCAAACTGAGTTTGGGGCCCCGTATCTTGGGGAACCCCCAAAATTGGTGTGCAAACCTAGTCAAACTAGCACTACAACATATCCAAAGCTGGGGTTCCTAGCACTAAGCAGCCCCAAGATACAGGGCCCCAAATTCACTTCGGAAAATGTCATTCTCTGCTGCAGAAAAGTGCTTGACATTTTCTGAACCGACTTTGGGGCCCTGTAAAAAAAGAGGGTCAACAATGCCCATTTGCAGCCTCACTGTGCCCATTTGCAGCCATAGGTTCCCCGAACTTAAAACTCGGTAGTTAAAGGTTCCTAGATGCCCCCCTAGCTGCAGCCAAAATCTGGGGTCTCTGGACCCAAAGGGTCCCGAAATGACATTGCTGCAGATGGACACAGTTGACCGACTTTGGGGCGCCATATCTTGAGGGCCACTTGGTGCTAGGAACCCCAAATTTGGCATGCTAACCTAGTGGAACTAGTACTACAACATATCCAAAGCTGGGGTTTCTAGCACCAAGTGGCCCCAAGATACGGGGCCCCAAACTCGGTTCAGAAAATGTCAAGCACTTTTCTGCAGCAGAGAATTACATTTTTCAAACCAAATTTGGGGCCCCGTATCTCGGGGCCACTTAGTGCTATGAACCCCAGCTTTAGATATGTTGTATTTCTAGTTCCACTGGGTTTGCACACCAAATTTGGGGTTCCTAGCACAAAGTGGCGCCAAAGTCGGTCAACTGTGTCCATCTGCAGCAATGTCATTTCGGGACCCTTTGGGTCCACAGACCCCAAATTTTGGCTGCAGCTAGGGGGGCATCTAGGAACCCTTAACTACTGAGTTTGAAGTTCGGGGGACCTATGGCTGCAGATGGGCACAGTGAGGCTGCAAATGGGCACAGTGAAGCTGCAAATGGGCACAGTGAGGCTGCAAATGGGCACAGTGAGGCTGCAAATGGGCATTGTTGACCCTCTTTTCCACTTACAGTAGCTGCACATTTCTCACCCTAGGCTTATACTCGAGGTAATAAATTTTCCCAGTTTTTTTGTGGTAAAATTAGGTGCCTCGGCCTATATTCGGGCCAGCTTATACTCGAGTATATACAGTATATAGAATTTGGACGATTATCCTGAGAAGTAACTTTTTCTTTAGTCTCCAGAAGTATTTCTTTTTAAGGTGTTTTCATACATCAGGCGATCACATTGTTCTTCTTTTTCGGAAGGGATTTGGAGCCAGGGACGGTAAGTCTATCTACCAGGCCCACCATAGTGATAGCATACAAAGTATCTTAAAGCCATTGTATGAGTTCTCTTATCAATATGTCACCCCATAAATCTGCAGCTTAAGCAGAATGGCTGGATTTGAACATCCCCCCACCTACTCTTTTCCCAGAGACAAATCCAACACCATCCCTAATCCCCAACTCTACGTTTCAGATGCACGCGGCCTTCCAGCTGGGCGGGACGCGGAAAAAAAAAAAGCGAAACTTATTAATATCCCGCCAGGAGTCAATCAATCACCTCCAGGCTGGCACCCGGAATCAAAGAGAAATCAAAGCCCCCTTTTTTCTTATAAGAGAGGAGGGGATGGAATGACAAGCCAAGGAACTAGCGGGGACAATCCCCTCCGGACCAGTCCGTTTTTCGGGAGGGATTAGGGCTTGACGTGAGAGGAAGGAGCGGCCAACGGCTCAGGCTTTAGATATGTTTGGAATTCTCTCTTCCTTTATTTTGTCAGCATTAAAAAAAAGCAGACAGGTCGAGTGAATGAGAAGAAAAAAAAAAAAAAAGATCGCAATTGATTTAAAGCGAAGGGAAGTACCTGGACGTCAGCTAAAGAGGTTACAAAGCACTTTGTGAAGCCTGTTTAGATACAATGTGGCTTTCAGAGACCAAATGCAATCAGGATCAGCACTGGGTAATAGAAGCTGTCCTGGGAATTTCTAATATGAGATAAGAAGATAATGTTATCATGGGGGGGGGTAGGCAAGGGCTGAGAGCATATTCCAGGTCTGTACATGAGAAGGGGACTGGGGAGGTGTAGAGGACAAATCAGGAACATATTATATATTCTAGTATTCTCCGGCAGAATCGCATATGTTTTGAACAGGAATTAATAGGTTTTTGGAGCTCAGCTTTAAAGGACATCATGCTTCATAGGTGTTCCAGTTGAAAAAAAAAAATCATTCCATTGATATAGTCCTCAGCCCCTGACTTATTCCTGATTATTAATAATTATTATTAAGTTTTTGAAGTTCAGGTTTAAAGGACCTGGTTCTTCATTAGGTGCTCTAGTTTATTAAAACCATTCCATATTAAGTTTTGAGAATTCAGCTTTAAAGGACATCATGCTTTATGGGTGTTCCTGTTCGATCAAACCATTCCATTGATATAATCCTTAACCCTGGACTTATTCCTGCTTAGTGCTTATTAGGTTCAGCTTTAAAGGACCACGTGCTTCATAGGTGTTCAAGTTCAATAAAAGTGTTAGGACCACAGTTTACAGGGTGCCGTGACGAGGCTCTGTGGCTTACGCATGCATTTGCAAATGCGTGCGGACTAAACCCCTGTTTTTAACGCATACTGTTAGACAGGTTAATTTGGTTGTCTGCGAGCTGGTGGTAAGTAGGCTTGGAATTTTTTCCTGGGCATTTTCCAGGCCTTGTTTGGACAAGTTCAATAAAACCATTCCATTGATATAGTCCTTAGTCCCGGACTTATTCCTGCTTAGTACTTATTATTAGGTTCAGCTTTAAAGGACCTCATGCTTCATAGGTGTTCAAGTTCAATAAAACCATTCCATCGATATAGTCCTTAGCCCTTGACTTATTCCTGCTTAGTACTTATTATTAGGTTCAGCTTTAAAGGACCTCATGCTTCATAGGTGTTCAAGTTCAATAAAACCATTCCATTGATATAGTCCTTAGCCCTTGACTTATTTCTGCTTAGTAATTGTTATTAAGTTTTAGTAGTTCAGCTTTGAAGGTCATTGTGCTTCATTAGGTGTTCCATTTAATAAAACCATACAATTTGATATAGTCCTTAGCCCATGACTTAGTAATTATTATTGAACGGGCAGATGGTGATCTGAGGTTGACTCTTGGCTCGTCGTTTCATTCTTGAGGCATCTGTATCTCCCTTGTAAGATTCGGGTCATGGTTCCTCCAGGTTGGGCCCCTCCCCCCCCTTTGCCCTAGAGTCATTCTGCAGATTTCGGCACAATCTGTGAGTTACATTCATTCTCAGGTCTTGCATGTTAAAAACTTTATTAAACAGACCTCAAGCTCCAGAGGAGAGGGAAGACTTTTTACTTCCAAACACCTGTTTCCCTTAAACTCTCTCCGATGGAAAAAATCCATCTTTCATTCGGTGTTCTCTCCATATATACATATGATATATGTGCATCGTGAGGCAGCACTCTTTCAGTTGGCTGCCAGCTGTGTAGGCTCTTTCACTCGATCGAGAGGGACCCCTGGATAAGTCGGTCCAGATGGCTCTGGGATTCCTTCAGTCAGTTTGAAAATAAATATGTAACTTTTCTGTACCAAGCGCAAAATATTTGCTAACTTTTATTTATCCTGCCTGGCCTTATACCACATTCTTGGGACATCAAGATGAAGTACGTTCTTGTGATGTACAATGGCCTTTTCTGTCTTACATCTGACTCCACCAAGCGTAGATCAAACCATGTTTTCCAGCAATGTCATCACTCTACAACAGTGTAAACAATCAATCTCTTTATTTAGCTTTTATCCCTTGTAGCTCTACATCTAACATTGTACAGCGCAACATGGAGCCCATAATAAACACCCTCGTACCGACACAGCTTGTTATGACGGTGAGGGACTTTCGAGGTAAAGAAGACACATCATATTGTAAAAGTTGGTGAACACCCGACCATCACACCCAAATAAGTTTGTTGGGCATTCCACTAGAAAACTATGGATATTATTAGGCATTTGTCCTCTTTTGTGGCAACAACATCCTCACTCTTCTGGGAAGGCTTTCCACAAGATTTTGGAGGGTGTCTGTGGGAATTTGTGCCCATTTGTGAGGTCAGGTATTGATGTTGGATGAAAAGACCTGATTCACAATCAGCATTCCCATTCATCCCAAAGGTGTTCAGTAAGGTTGAACTCATGGCTTTGTGTAGGACACTTGATTTCCTCCACCCATCACACCTATATAAGTTTGTTGGACATCCCATTCTGAAATCTTGTCCATCAATATGGAGTTGTCCCCCGTTCCTTGTGGCTACAAAATTTTTTACTCTTCTGGGAAGGGTTTCCAAAGGATTTTGGAGGGTGTCTGTGGGAATTAATAGGCAGTTGCCCTCTTTTGTGGCTACAACATCCTTCACTCTTCTGGGAAGGCTTTCCACAAGATTTTGGAGGGTGTCTGTGGGAATTTGTGCCCATTTGTGGGGTCAGGTACGGTTGTTGGATGAGAAGACCTGGATCACAATCAGCATTCCAATTCATCCCAAAGGTGTTCAGTAAGGTGGAACTCATAGCTTTGTGTAGGACACTTGATTTCCTCCACCCATCACACCTATATGAATTTGTTGGACATCCCATTCGGAAATCATGACCATCAATATAGAGTTGTCCCCCCCTCCTTGTGGCTACAACATTTTCTACTCATTGAGTGAAGACCCACAGTGAGTGAGTGTGGGGTAAAGAGAACTGTTCGTGTTGCAAATAGTTGCATACATTACCATTAGTAACAGCTACAAGATTGTTGCCATAGGAGACAGTGGTCCTACCTATACAGAAGTGGTTCTGGCTGGAGGCCTTCACCTGTATAGCTGTCTACCTATAGAAGTCTCGGAGTCTGCCCATTATCTTTGCATCTACCTAAGGGTGTCCTGGACCTAACCCACTCTCCCACAGTTCTGTTTAAGAGACAATAAATCTCTTTGCATTCAAAAAGTGTCTGGTGCCCACCTGTTCATCTTGCATTACACCCACCATGCCTTGTAACCCACTCCACACCAAATGATGTCAGCTGTCCCTAACTCTGCAGGTATTTATTAGGCCTAAAGAGGCCCGGGACTTTGCTACACATGGACAATGATCAGGCAGGGATGGCACAACTTTGGCAACAAATGGGCAACCTTAACTGCAAATGGGCAATGGTGACAATACACAGGCAACAATCGAGTAATTTTGGCAATAAATGAGCTAATAATAGGCAGCTATGGCAATACACATGCAACAAATAGGCAATACATGGACAATGGCAGCAATGCATGGGCAACAGATGGGCAATTGTGAAACAATAAATAGCCAACCATGACAAGGTATGGGCAATGGTGGCAACAAACAGGAAAGGCTGGCCATACATAAGCACCAAACGGCAACTGTGACCATACATCGATAATGATAAGACAGTAGAGGGAACACTCTGGCAACAGGTGATCTTAACAATACGGAGGCAACAATCAAGCAATCTTGACAATACATGGACAAGTGGTGGGCAGTCATGACAATACATGGGCAAGTAGTGGGCAGTCATGACAATACATGGGCAAGTAGTAGGCAGTTATGACATTACATGGGCAAGTAGTGGGCAATCATGACAATGCATGGGCAAGTAGTGGGCAGTCATGACAATACATGGGCAAGTAGCGGACAGTCATGACAATACATGGGCAAGTAGTGGGCAGGCATGACAATACATGGGCAAGTAGTGGGCAGAAATGACAATACATGGGCAAAAAGTGGGCAGTTATGACAATACAGGGCAAGTAGTGGGCAGTCATGACGATACATGGGCAAGTAACGGGCAGTCATGAAAATACATGGGCAAAAAGTGGGCAGTTATAACAATACATGGGCAAGTAGTGGGCAGTCATGACAATACATGGGCAAGTAGTGGGCAGTCATGACAATACATGGGCAAGTAGTGGGCAGTTATGACAATACATGGGAAAGCAGTGGGCATTTATAACAATACATGGCTGAGTAGTGGGCAGTCATGACAATACATGGGCAAGTAGTGGGCAGTCATGACAATACATGGGCAAGTGGTGGGCAGTCATGACAATACATGGGCAAGTAGTGGGTAGTTATGACAATACATGGGCAAGTAGTGGGCAGTCATGACAATACATGGGCAAGTAGTGGGCAGTCATGACAATACATGGGCAGGTAGTGGGCAGTTATGACAATACATGGGCAAGTAGTGGGCAGCCATGACAATACATGGGCAAGTAGTAGGCAGTTATGACAATACATGGGCAAGTAGTGGGCAGTCGTGACAATACATGGGCAAGTAGTGGGCAGTCATTACAATACATGGGCAAGTAGTGGGCAGTTATTACCATACATGAGCAATTATTAGTCAGCCATGACAATACAGAGACAACAAATGCGCAAGGAGATCCAGGTATAACCTCAGAAGCCCAGCCATGCCAAATGGTCTCCTTCTTCCTCTGGTCATGCCTGTCCTTTTAGTCTCCAAAGGGGTGAGCTTGAGGAGGAAAGGGAGCAGTATTGTCCTCTTCCACAGTCACATCTCTTTCCCAACCATGGAGTATGACGGGAAGCAGTAAGGCCAATACCACTACCCCAGTCAGCTGATCAAAGGAACTTGGAGACCCAGTAATCCTATTGATTATCTGAGGTCTCCAGGCCAAGTGTGGAAAGCTCTCCACATATGACATGAATGATGTCATCCTACTTTCTCCAAGCAGGTCACCACCATCCTTATTCAAGCTTTAACCAGGGTCGAGATGTTCTTCTTGGACTAAACTGCTAGCCTAGAGATGACACAAAACCATGTACATTCGCTCATACGGGTCAGTCTTCTCCACTGCCTCTCGTCTTGTGACCTGCTACAAGGTGGGGTGGGGGGGGGGTGGACATAGAACCCTCCCACCAGCCTGCATTGCATAGAGAAGCCCATAGACCCAGTGATGACGTCACAGGGTCTAAAAATAAGGTCTATCATGAAACTGAAATCCTTCGGGAGGGAGGAACAAGGGAAGGGAAAACATAAGCAGATGAAACATTCGGCTTTAACAGAAGGGGCATCCCTGGCTCACACCACTCGAAGGATGATAGAAGGTAAAGTCGTGGCTGGAGGGGGGGGGGGGAGGGCACTGAACCCACATACCTGCCATACAGCGAATGAAAGCTGCGCACAGCTGGTGGAGCGAACACAAAAACACAGACAGAAGGTGCGCGGGGAAGCGGCGGAGCCCAGAGAGTTCTTGGCAGATGTTAAAAGGCTGATGTGAGCCCTTCAATATTTAATGATTGAAAAACAGAAGCATTAACAAGTCGGATGGGGAGGTAAACCAGAGGGGGTGTTTTACATCTCCGACAAGTCGCATATAAAAAAAAAGGCGCTCGGATGAGCGCTACAACGAATAAAAGACAACACGCGCCACCATGGCGAGGTATGACCTCACATTTTGGGCATTTCACCAAACAACGATCTCTTGCCGTTCCTTAGAAATGATACAATGCTACACAACGCAACCATAAAATGAAGATCTGTAGATGTTTATTAGGGTACGGCTAGGTTCAAGCCTTTGTGTGCCGGGAACAAGCGCAAAAATCGAGCGATTTCCCAAGGAGCAGTTAATTGTTTGCATCGCAAACAAGTGGATGCAAGGGTCTCACTTGCGGCTGAGCCCTGGCATTCCGCCACAATGAGGAGGGGGCTCCAAGATGGCAAGAAGGGGTCTTCTGCACTGTTGCAACCCCAAAAATCGTGCAACTTCCTTGCAATTTCCTTGCAACCTGCACTCAAATCGCAAAAAAAAGTAGTACAGAAAGTCGGCACCCACTGAAATGAATGTGTTTTGACCTGTCATGTGACTTTATGTGTCGGAAGTTGCATGATAAGTCGCAGCAGTGTGAACCAGGGCTTATAAAGGGCCCCACAACGTAAGTAAAAGGCCCTGAGATCAGTGGGAAGAGCCCTGGGCCCAGAGGGAAGGGCCCCCAGCTCAGAGGGAAGGGGGAGGGGGGAAATGCCATAATAATGGCCATGGTTTTGGATTGGGATACCTAACAAGCTCATGTAGGTGTGATGGGTGGGGGAACTCCAGTGCCTTGTACAGAGCCATGACCTCAACCCTACTGAACACCTTTGGATTGAATTGGAATATCAATGGTGAGCCAGGTCTTCCCATCCAACATCAGTACCTGACCTCCCAAATGGGTACAAATTCCCACAGACACCCTTCAAAATCTTGCAGGAACTCTTCCCAGAAGAGTGGAAGATGTTATAGCCACAACGCTATACTGTAGGTGTGATGGGTCGAGGAACTGGAGTGTCCTGTACAGAGCCCTGACCTCAACCATACTGAGCATCTTTGGGATGAATTGGAATGCCGATGGTGAACCAGATCTTCTCATCCAATATCAGTACCTGACCTCATAAATGGGCACAAATTTGCAGAGGCACCCTCCAAAATCTTGCAGGAAGTCTTCCCAGAAGAGTAGGGGATGTTATAGCCACAAAGAGTGGGAGGCAACTCCATTTTATTGGCCGTGGGGGTGGGTAACTCTATATTAATGGCCATAGTTTTGGATTGGGATGCCCAACAAGCTCACATGGGTGTATTGGGTGGAGGAACTTGAGTGTCCTGCACAGAACCCTGACCTCAACCCCAGTGAACATCTTTGGGGTGAATCGGAGTGCTGATGGTGACCCAGATCTTCTTTTCCATCATCAGTACCTGACCTCACAAATGGGCACAAATTCCCACAAACACGCTCCAAAATCTTGTAGGATGTCTTCTCAGAAGAGTGGAGGATGATATATCCACAAATAGCAGGAGGTAACTCCGAAGGGGGAAGGTATAGCTGCAAAGTGGGGCAACATCATAATAATAGCCAGGATTTCGTAATTAGATGTCCAATAAGCTTATATAGGTGTCATAGGTTGAGGAACTTGAATGTCCTATACAAAGCCATAATGTCAACCATAATGAACACCTTTGGGATAAATTGGAATGCCAATGGTGAGCCAGGTCTTCTCATCCAGTACCTGACCTCACAAATGGACACAAATTCCCACAGACACCCTCCAAAATCTTGTAGGAAGTCTTCTCAGAAGAGTGGAGGATGATATATCCACAAATAGCAGGAGGTAACTCTATATTAATGGCCATGAGGGGGAGGGTGTCCAAGGTTTTGGAATGGGATGCCCAACAAGCTCATATAGATGTGATGGATGGAGGAACTCAGGTGTCCTGCACAGAGCTCTGACCTCAATCCAACTGAACGCCATTGGGATATATGTCGGAACAGGATACATTGGAAGGGCAATGGTGACCCAGATCTTCTCATGCAACAGCAGTACCTGACCTCACAAACAGACACAAATTGCCACAGACACCCTCAAAAATCTTTTGGAAAGCCCTCCTAGAAGAGTGGGGGATGTTATAGCCACAAAGAGCGGGAGGCAACTCCATGTTAATGGCCATGGGGGGAGGGGGGAGGGGTAACACCATATTAATGGTCATGGTTTTAGATTGGAATGTCCAACAAGCTCATATAGCTGTGAAGGACAACTTTTGGCCTTACAGTGTCTGTTTTCCCCCTAAATTAAACTTGTCTAAGGATGACATCCCATTCAAACTTGTTGTCCAAAGTCGCACGTCAAGCCGCACCCTATGTTTTCCAATGATAACCACTCACATATGTGTGACCTAAAACAGCAGCGACTTCAAAGTAGTTCATGCACTACTTTGGTCTGACTTTTACGCAACTTGAGGTCCATAGACTTCACTGTCAAAATTTGCATGAAAGTCGTACCTGAATGTTTTACATGCAACTGCGGGTTCCGACTTCGTAGAGGGACAACAAGTTGCATCCGAGTCGCACCCATCCAAAGTTGCACCAAAGTAACGCGGCTTTGGAGTCATGCAAGCGTGAATGGAGCTTGGCTATTAGAGGCATTGAGGCCACATTTCTTCGGTTAGTAATATGCAGAGATATTTTGAGGCCGTATCTGAAAGGCAGATATGAAAGGCCGTATGGAAAACTGGATTTACCGTAAATGGTTTGGAACGTCTACCACAAAAACCAAAGAAAAACATCAGCAAATGCTGCCGGGTGTGCTAAGAGCATTAGGAACGCTCTAAGTACAACAAAGTCTAATGTGTAGGCCATGGCTGGGATCTCAGTGTGGTAGGAGCGGCTCCTTTCAGATACAACCCAGAGAACTGGCTGAGGAACGTTTCTACATTATGAAGGCAAGTCCTTAGATGTAAACCCATCCCGGGTAACGCTTAGTGTGCTCCGTGTGACGACTGTGAACCTTGTATGTCGAAACAACCACTTGTAGTCACAGCTGGAAGCCCATGTGAACGGGTGACAACGCAAAAGCACAATTGGGAGATGGGGACAGAGCGTTGTCACCCTATAACAGGAAGTGCCTGAAACACGGACCTTTATGGCGGGATCACCAGGGGGTTATTTTAATGAAAGCTTCAGATTTATAAACTTTTTAAAACTACAACACCATGTGAAGGCTTCTGTGAGGGTTTTGTGACTTTACATCTACTTTTAAGAAGAATTTCATTTACGGGTGTTTATACAGAGTTACATTGTTCCAGCTTGGACCAACTCTGTGTATACCAGACCTGTGGGATCCCTCTAGAAGCTGGAAATCACATTACTAGTACACCGCTACTATACTGCTACTACACTGATATTACACCACTACTACACTACCACTACACCCCTACTATATTGATACTACACTGCTATCACACCACTTCTACACTGATATTACACCAATACTACACTCATACTACACCGCTACCACACTGCTCCTGTGCTGACACTACACTGCTATCACACCACTTCTACACTGATACTACACCAATACTACACTCATACTACACCGCTACCACACTGCTCCTGTGCTGATACCACACTGCTATTACACTACTACTACACCACTACTACATTGCTATTACACCCCTACTATATTGATATTACACCAATATTACACCCCTACTATATTGATACTACACTGCTGTCACACCACTACTACACTGATATTACACCAATACTACACTCATACTACACCACTACCACACTGATACTACACTGCTACTACACCGCTCCTGTGATGATACTATACTGCTATTACACTGCTACTATATTGATACTACACTGATATTACACCACTGCTACACTGATACTACACTGCTGATACTACACTGCTACCACATTGATACTACACCGCTCTTGTGCTGATACTACACTGCTATTACACTGCTACGATCCCCCTACTATATTGATACTACACCACTGTTACACTACCACTACACTGATATTACACCACTACTACACTACCACTACACCCCTACTATATTGATACTCCACTGCTATCACACCACTACTACACTGATACTACACCAATACTACACTCATACTACACCGCTACCACACTGCTCCTGTGCTGATACCACACTGCTATTACACTGCTACTACACCACTACTACATTGCTATTACACCCCTACTATATTGATATTACACCAATATTACACCCCTACTATATTGATACTACACTGCTGTCACACCACTACTACACCTGATATTACACCAATACTACACTCATACTACACCACTACCACACTGATACTACACTGCTACTACACCGCTCCTGTGATGATACTATACTGCTATTACACTGCTACTATATTGATACTACACTGATATTACACCACTGCTACACTGATACTACACTGCTGATACTACACTGCTACCACATTGATACTACACCGCTCTTGTGCTGATACTACACTGCTATTACACTGCTACGATCCCCCTACTATATTGATACTACACCACTGTTACACCACTACTACACTGATATTACACCAATACTACACTGCTACTACACCCCTACTATATTGATACTACACCACTACTAGACTGATATAACACCAATACTTCACTGATACTACACCACTACCACATTGATACTACACTGCTACTACACTGCTCCTGTGCTGCTATTACACTGCTAGTACACCACAACTACACCCCTACTATATTGATACTACACCACTATTACACTGATATTGCACCACTACTACACTGATACAACACCGCTACCACATTGATACTACACCGCTCCTGTGCTGATACTACATTGCTACTACACCCCTACTATATTGATACTACACTGCTACTACACCACTACTACACTGAAATTACACCAATATTTCACTGATACTACACCGCTACCACACTGATACTACACTGCTACCACACTGATACTACACTGCTACTCCAACCTTCTACTAAATTGATACTACACCACTATTACACCACTACTACACCAATACTACACTGTTACTACACCCCTACTATATTGATACTACACTGATATAACACCATTACTTCACTGATACTACAATGCTACCACATTGATACTATACTGCTACTACACTGACATTACACCACTACTACACTACCACTACACCCCTACTATATTGATACTACACTGCTATCACACCACTTCTACACTGATACTACACCAATATTACACTTATACTACACTGCTACTACACTGCTCCTGTGCTGATACTACACTATTACACTGCTACTTCACCCCTACTATATTGATACTACACTACACTACTACTACACCACTACTACGCTGATATTACACTACTACTACACCAATACCACACGGATACCACACCACTACTACAGCACTCCTGTACAGATACTACACTGCTATTACACCCCTACAATATTGATACTACACCACTACTACATTGCTACACCAGTGACCTCCACAAGCTCCAGGCTCCAAGCTGGAACAATGTATCAATGTAATAATATCCACACCTGGAATTTTTCTTTTGTTATTTTTTTAATAACATAAAAAGGTGTGAAAATGGACCAAAGACCTCATTTTACAAACATTTCGCTGTCCCCGCCCCTTTTATTGGCCGTCACCCGTCCCCCATCACCTGTCACCCGTCACCCGTCCCCCGTCACCCGTCACCCGTCCCCCGTCACCCGTCCCCCGTCACCCGTCTCCTGTCACCCGTCACCCGTCCCCCGTCACCTGTCACCCGTCCCCCGTCACCCGTCACCCGTCCCCCGTCACCCGTCCCCCGTCACCCGTCTCCTGTCACCCGTCACCCGTCACCTGTCACCCGTCACCCGTCCCCCGTCACCTGTCCCCCGTCCCCCGTCACCCGTCACCCGTCCCCCGTCACCTGTCCCCCGTCACCCGTCACCCGTCTCCTGTCACCCGTCACCCGTCACCTGTCACCCGTCTCCTGTCACCCGTCACCCGTCCCCCGTCACCCGTCTCCTGTCACCCGTCACCCGTCACCTGTCACCCGTCTCCTGTCACCCGTCACCCGTCCCCCGTCCCCCGTCACCCGTCTCCTGTCACCCGTCACCCGTCACCTGTCACCCGTCTCCTGTCACCCGTCACCCGTCCCCCGTCACCCGTCTCCTGTCACCCGTCACCCGTCACCTGTCACCCGTCTCCTGTCACCCGTCACCCGTCCCCCGTCCCCCGTCACCCGTCTCCTGTCACCCGTCACCCGTCACCTGTCACCCGTCTCCTGTCACCCGTCACCCGTCCCCCATCACCCGTCCCCCGTCACCCGTCACCCGTCTCCTGTCACCCGTCACCCGTCACCTGTCACCCGTCTCCTGTCACCCGTCCCCCATCACCCGTCACCCGTCACCCGTCTCCTGTCACCCGTCACCCGTCACCCGTCTCCCGTCACCCGTCCCCCGTCACCCGTCTCCTGTCACCCGTCACCTGTCACCCGTCACCTGTCACCCGTCACCTGTCAGTATGATGATTATTATTCTGGTGTAATGGTCTCCTCCCCCTCCGATCACCAGAACACACAGTAGGGATTTCTTCTCCACCGTTGAGGATTATTAATTATAAATAAAGTGAATTTGGCGCCTTAAACTCAAACCGGGTGAAATCTGGGCCATGCTGTCCTCGGATTGTACCTGATCCGCTCCCCGCCTCACCTGTTTTTATTCCTCGTGGGCCCCATGTAGTCCCAGGCCAGCTGTGGAAGACTGCCGCTTGTGCTCGATGCATTCGTTCTGCTCAACATTCGTAGAGCTGGAAGTCCCACCAGACGGAGCGCTGTGCATGGCCGCGATCGATCGGCTTTACTCCACACAGTCCATAATCATTATTATCTTCTTGTTATCGTGGAACTTCATGCGGCAAAACCATCACATGTTTTCTTTTTTTTTTTTGTTTATTTTTTCATTATTTTAATTGTTTTTTTTTTTAACTACTTGCGGGCCAACTTACATATACAATGAGTAAAATAAGTATTTGATCCCTTCACAAAACATGACTTAGTAGTTGGTGGAGAAACCCTTGTTGGTGATCACAGACGTCAGACGTTTCTTGGAGTTGGCCACCAGGTTTGTACACATCTCAGGAGGGATTTTGTCCTCTTTTCAGATCTTCTCCAAGTCATTAAGGTTTCCAGGCTGACGTTTTGGTAACTCGAACCTTCAGCTCCCTCCACATATTTTCTATGGGATTAAGGTCTGGAGACTGGCTAGGCCACTCCAGGATCTTAATGTACTTCTTCTTGATCCACTCCTTTGTTGCCTTGGCCGTGTGTTTTGGGTCATTGTCATGCTGGAATACCCATCCATGACCCATCTTCAGTGTTCTGGCTGGGGGAAGGAGGTTCTCATCCAAGATTTGATGGTACATGGGCCCCGTCCATCGTCCCTTTGATGCGGTGAAGTTGTCCTGTCCCCTTATCAGAAAAACACCCCCAAAGCAAAATGTTTCCACCTCCATGTATGATGGTGGGGATGGTGTTCTTGGGGTCATAGGCAGCATTCCTCCTCCTCCAAACACGGCGAGTTGAGTTGATGCCAAAGAGCTCGATTTTGGTCTCATCTGTCTGAGACATCCTTGATGAAAACCTCCAGAGCGCTCTATACCTCAGACTGGAGTGAAGGTTCATCTTCCAACAGGACAACCACCCTAAGCACACAGCCAAGATAACAAAGGAGTGGCTCCGGGACAACTCTGTGAATGTCCTTCAGTGGCCCAGCCAGAGCCCAGACTTGAACCCGATTGAACATCTCTGGAGAGATCTGAAAATGGCTGTGCACCGACACTCCCCATCCAACCTGATGGAGCTGGAGAGGTCCTCCAAAGAAGAATGGGAGAAACTGCCCAAAATTAGATGTGCCAAGCTTGTAGCATCATACTCAACAAGACTGGAGGCTGTAATTGGTGCCAAAGGAGCTTCACCAAAGTATTGAGGCTGTGATAATTATGTACATGGGAGGAGCCTGTGATAATTATGGGCATGGGAGGAGTCTGTGACACTTATGGGCATGGGAGGAGTCTGTGATTCTTATGGGCATGGGAGGAGTCTGTGACACTTATGGGCATGGGAGGAGTCTGTGATACTTATGTACATGGGAGGAGTCTGTGATACTTTTGTACATGGGAGGAGCCTGTGATGCTTATGTACATGGGAGGAGCCTGTGATACTTATGTACATGGGAGGAGTCTGTGATACTTATGTACATGGGAGGAGCCTGTGATACTTATGTACATGGGAGGAGTCTGTGATACTTATGTACATGGGAGGAGCCTGTGATACTTATGTACATGGGAGGAGTCTGTGATACTTTTGTACATGGGAGGAGCCTGTGATGCTTATGTACATGGGAGGAGCCTGTGATACTTATGTACATGGGAGGAGTCTGTGATACTTCTGTACATGGGAGGAGTCTGTGATACTTATGTACATGGGAGGAGCCGGTGATACTTATGTACATGGGAGGAGTCTGTGATACTTTTCTACATGGGAGGAGCCTGCGATGCTTATGTACATGGGAGGAGCCTGTGATGCTTATGTACATGGGAGGAGCCTGTGATATTTATGTACATGGGAGGAGCCTGTGATGCTTATGTACATGGGAGGAGCCTGTGATGCTTATGTACATGGGAGGAGCCTGTGATATTTATGTACATGGGAGGAGCCTGTGATGCTTATGTACATGGGAGGAGCCTGTGATACTTCTGTACATGGGAGGAGTCTATGATTCTTATGTACATGGGAGGAGTCTGTGATACTTATGTACATGGGAGGAGTCTGTGATACTTATGTACATGGGAGGAGCCTGTGATGCTTATGTACATGGGAGGAGCCTGTGATATTTATGTACATGGGAGGAGCCTGTGATACTTCTGTACATGGGAGGAGTCTGTGATTCCTATGTACATGGGAGGAGTCTGTGATACTTATGTACATGGGAGGAGTCTGTGATACTTATGTACATGGGAGGAGCCTGTGATACTTCTGTACATGGGAGGAGTCATGGGAGGAGCCTGTGATACTTATGTACATGGGAGGAGTCATGGGAGGAGCCTGTGATACTTCTGTACATGGGAGGAGTCATGGGAGGAGCCTGTGATACTTATGTACATGGGAGGAGTCTGTGATACTTATGTACATGGGAGGAGCCTGTGATACTTATGTACATGGGAGGAGCCTGTGATACTTATGTACATGGGAGGAGTCTGTGATACTTATGTACATGGGAGGAGCCTGTGATACTTATGTACATGGGAGGAGTCTGTGATACTTATGTACATGGGAGGAGTCTGTGATACTTATGTACATGGGAGGAGTCTGTGATACTTATGTACATGGGAGGAGCCTGTGATACTTATGTACATGGGAGGAGTCTGTGATACTTTTGTACATGGGAGCAGCCTGTGATGCTTATGTACATGGGAGGAGCCTGTGATATTTATGTACATGGGAGGAGCCTGTGATGCTTATGTACATGGGAGGAGTCTGTGATACTTTTCTACATGGGAGGAGCCTGTGATGCTTATGTACATGGGAGGAGCCTGTGATGCTTATGTACATGGGAGGAGCCTGTGATATTTATGTACATGGGAGGAGCCTGTGATGCTTATGTACATGGGAGGAGCCTGTGATGCTTATGTACATGGGAGGAGCCTGTGATATTTATGTACATGGGAGGAGCCTGTGATGCTTATGTACATGGGAAGAGCCTGTGATACTTCTGTACATGGGAGGAGTCTGTGATTCTTATGTACATGGGAGGAGTCTGTGATACTTATGTACATGGGAGGAGTCTGTGATACTTATGTACATGGGAGGAGCCTGTGATGCTTATGTACATGGGAGGAGCCTGTGATATTTATGTACATGGGAGGAGCCTGTGATACTTCTGTACATGGGAGGAGTCTGTGATTCCTATGTACATGGGAGGAGTCTGTGATACTTATGTACATGGGAGGAGCCTGTGATACTTCTGTACATGGGAGGAGTCATGGGAGGAGCCTGTGATACTTATGTACATGGGAGGAGTCATGGGAGGAGCCTGTGATACTTTTGTACATGGGAGGAGTCATGGGAGGAGCCTGTGATACTTATGTACATGGGAGGAGCCTGTGATACTTATGTACATGGGAGGAGCCTGTGATACTTATGTACATGGGAGGAGTCTGTGATACTTATGTACATGGGAGGAGCCTGTGATACTTATGTACATGGGAGGAGCCTGTGATACTTATGTACATGGGAGGAGTCTGTGATACTTATGTACATGGGAGGAGCCTGTGATTCTTATGTACATGGGAGGAGTCTGTGATACTTATGTACATGGGAGGAGTCTGTGATACTTATGTACATGGGAGGAGCCTGTGATACTTATGTACATGGGAGGAGCCTGTGATACTTATGTACATGGGAGGAGCCTGTGATACTTATGTACATGGGATTTTTTTCCTTTTTTATTTTTAATAAATTTGCAAATATTTCAAACAAACTTCTCTCACGTTGTCATTAATGTTTGTAGAGTTTTGAGGAAAATAATGAATTTAATCCATTATGGAATAAGGCTATAACATAACAAAATATGGAAAAAGTGAAGCGCTATGAATACTTTCACTGTATATATAATTGTTTATAAGTGAATATTCCATAGTAGACTATACGTTCGGTTCGCTCTTTGACGCTCCCAGGTCTTGGAATGGCGGTCGTTGTCGATCGTACATTGGTATTGTCTGGATGGATGGATGGCTCCGCTCCGGAGTGATGGATCGACTCTCAGTATTCTCAGGACTTCCATTTTTTAAACATGTTTAGTCGGAGATTCGGAGCGATTTGTCACTCATCACTCCGGGGTCCTGCAGTCAGACGGAGAGCTGAACACAGCGAGGGACGGACGCTGCAGCGAGAAGGCGTTTCCAGACGCAGAATGGGGGGCTGGAGCTGCTTCCCGGGGATTCCTATTATCAGGAGAAGACGGATCTACCAGAAAAGATTTCTGTCTTCTCTCCATAGATGAAGGGAACCGTATTATGTGAGAAGAGCCCGGCCGGGGTACCGAACGCCATGTGCGCCATCAATATATCAAGAAATAGCTTTTGTTTACCTCCCAAAATTTTGAGTTGCCAAATTATGTTGGCAAGGGACAGACCCCCTTCCATTCCCCCCAAAAATAGAGACAGACCCCCTTCCATTCCCCCCAAAAATAGAGACAGACCTCCTTCCATTCCCCCCAAAAATAGAGACAGACCCCCTGCCATTCCCCCCAAAAATAGAGACAGACCCCCTGCCATTCCCCCCAAAAATAGAGACAGACCCCCTGCCATGCCCCCCAAAAATAGAGACAGACCCCCTGCCATGCCCCCCAAAAATAGAGACAGACTCCTTGCCATGCCCCCCAAAAATAGAGACAGACTCCCTGCCATT
This sequence comes from Aquarana catesbeiana, assembly GCF_042186555.1. Classification (NCBI taxonomy): domain Eukaryota; kingdom Metazoa; phylum Chordata; class Amphibia; order Anura; family Ranidae; genus Aquarana; species Aquarana catesbeiana. The sequence goes on along the minus strand of NC_133332.1, from coordinate 318,524,475 downwards.
CCCCCCAAAAATAGAGACAGACCCCCTGCCATTCCCCCCAAAAATAGAGACAGACCCCCTGCCATTCCCCCCAAAAATAGAGACAGACCCCCTGCCATTCCCCCCAAAAATAGAGACAGACCCCCTGCCATTCCCCCCAAAAATAGAGACAGACCCCCTGCCATGCCCCCCAAAAATAGAGACAGACCCCCTGCCATGCCCCCCAAAAATAGAGACAGACCCCCTGCCATGCCCCCCAAAAATAGAGACAGACTCCTTGCCATGCCCCCCAAAAATAGAGACAGACTCCCTGCCATTCCCCCCAAAAATAGAGACAGACCCCCTGCCATGCCCCCCAAAAATCAGGGACAGACCCCCTGCCATTCCCCCCAAAAATAGAGACAGACCCCCTGCCATTCCCCCCAAAAATAGAGACAGACCCCCTGCCATGCCCCCCAAAAATAGAGACAGACCCCCTGCCATGCCCCCCAAAAATAGAGACAGACCCCCTGCCATGCCCCCCAAAAATAGAGACAGACCCCCTGCCATGCCCCCCAAAAATAGAGACAGACTCCTTGCCATGCCCCCCAAAAATAGAGACAGACTCCCTGCCATTCCCCCCAAAAATAGAGACAGACCCCCTGCCATGCCCCCCAAAAATAGAGACAGACTCCTTGCCATGCCCCCCAAAAATAGAGACAGACTCCCTGCCATTCCCCCCAAAAATAGAGACAGACCCCCTGCCATGCCCCCCAAAAATCAGGGACAGACCCCCTGCCATTCCCCCCAAAAATAGAGACAGACCCCCTGCCATTCCCCCCAAAAATAGAGACAGACCCCCTGCCATGCCCCCCAAAAATAGAGACAGACCCCCTGCCATGCCCCCCAAAAATAGAGACAGACCCCCTGCCATGCCCCCCAAAAATAGAGACAGACCCCCTGCCATGCCCCCCAAAAATAGAGACAGACTCCTTGCCATGCCCCCCAAAAATAGAGACAGACTCCCTGCCATTCCCCCCAAAAATAGAGACAGACCCCCTGCCATTCCCCCCAAAAATAGAGACAGACCCCCTGCAATTCCCCCCAAAAATAGAGACAGACTCCCTGCCATTCCCCCCAAAAATAGAGACAGACCCCCTGCCATGCCCCCCAAAAATAGAGACAGACCCCCTGCCATTCCCCCCAAAAATAGAGACAGACCCCCTGCCATTCCCCCAAAAAATTGAGACAGACCCCCTGCCATTCCTCCCAAAAATAGAGACAGACTCCCTGCCATTCCCCCCAAAAATAGAGACAGACCCCCTGCCATGCCCCCCAAAAATAGAGACAGACCCCCTGCCATTCCCCCCAAAAATAGAGACAGACCCCCTGCCATGCCCCCCAAAAATAGAGACAGACTCCCTGCCATTCCCCCCAAAAATAGAGACAGACCCCCTGCCATTCCCCCCAAAAATAGAGACAGACCCCCTGCCATGCCCCCCAAAAATAGAGACAGACCCCCTTCCATTCCCCCCAAAAATAGAGACAGACCTCCTTCCATTCCCCCCAAAAATAGAGACAGACCCCCTGCCATTCCCCCCAAAAATAGAGACAGACCCCCTGCCATTCCCCCCAAAAATAGAGACAGACCCCCTGCCATGCCCCCCAAAAATAGAGACAGACCCCCTGCCATGCCCCCCAAAAATAGAGACAGACCCCCTGCCATGCCCCCCAAAAATAGAGACAGACTCCTTGCCATGCCCCCCAAAAATAGAGACAGACTCCCTGCCATTCCCCCCAAAAATAGAGACAGACCCCCTGCCATGCCCCCCAAAAATCAGGGACAGACCCCCTGCCATTCCCCCCAAAAATAGAGACAGACCCCCTGCCATTCCCCCCAAAAATAGAGACAGACCCCCTGCCATGCCCCCCAAAAATAGAGACAGACCCCCTGCCATGCCCCCCAAAAATAGAGACAGACCCCCTGCCATGCCCCCCAAAAATAGAGACAGACCCCCTGCCATGCCCCCCAAAAATAGAGACAGACTCCTTGCCATGCCCCCCAAAAATAGAGACAGACTCCCTGCCATTCCCCCCAAAAATAGAGACAGACCCCCTGCCATTCCCCCCAAAAATAGAGACAGACCCCCTGCCATTCCCCCCAAAAATAGAGACAGACTCCCTGCCATTCCCCCCAAAAATAGAGACAGACCCCCTGCCATGCCCCCCAAAAATAGAGACAGACCCCCTGCCATTCCCCCCAAAAATAGAGACAGACCCCCTGCCATTCCCCCAAAAAATTGAGACAGACCCCCTGCCATGCCCCCCAAAAATAGAGACAGACTCCCTGCCATTCCCCCCAAAAATAGAGACAGACCCCCTGCCATTCCCCCCAAAAATCAGGGACAGACCCCCTGCCATTCCTCCCAAAAAATAGAGACAGGCCCCCTGCCCTGCACCCCAAAAAATAGAGACAGACCTTTTGTCATGCCCCCTAAAAATAGAGACAGACCCCCTTCCATGCCCCCCAAAAAACAGGAACAGACCCCCTTCCATGCCCCCTAAAAAACAGGGACAGACCCCCTGTCATGCCCCTCAAAAAATAGAAACAGACCCTCTGCCATGCCCCCAAAAAATAGTGACAGACCTTTTGTCATGCCCCCAAAAATAGAGACAGACCCCCTGCCATGCCCCCCAAAAATAGAGACAGACCCCCTGCCATGCCCCCCAAAAATAGAAACAGACCCCCTGCCATGCCCCCCAAAAATAGAGACAGACCCCCTGCCATGCCCCCCAAAAATAGAGACAGACCCCCTGCCATTCCCCCCAAAAATAGAAACAGACCCCCTGCCATGCCCCCCAAAAATAGAGACAGACCCCCTGCCATGCCCCCCAAAAATAGAGACAGACCCCCTGCCATTACCCCCAAAAATAGAAACAGACCCCCTGCCATGCCCCCCAAAAATAGAGACAGACCCCCTGCCATGCCCCCCAAAAATAGAGACAGACCCCCTGCCATGCCCCCCAAAAATAGAGACAGACTCCCTGCCATGCCCCCCAAAAATAGAGACAGACCCCCTGCCATGCCCCCCAAAAATAGAGACAGACCCCCTGCCATTCCCCCCAAAAATCAGGGACAGACCCCCTGCCATTCCCCCCAAAAATCAGGGACAGACCCCCTGCCATGCCCCCCAAAAATAGAGACAGACCCCCTGCCATGCCCCCCAAAAATAGAGACAGACCCCCTGCCATGCCCCCCAAAAATAGAGACAGACCCCCTGCCATTCCTCCCAAAAAATAGAGACAGGCCCCCTGCCATGCACCCCAAAAAATAGAGACAGACCTTTTGTCATGCCCCCTAAAAATAGAGACAGACCCCCTTCCATGCCCCCCAAAAAACAGGAACAGACCCCCTTCCATGCCCCCTAAAAAACACGGACAGACCCCCTTTCATGCCCCCCAAAAAACAGGGACAGACCCCCTTCCATGCCCCCCAAAAAACAGGGACAGACCCCCTTCCATGCCCCCCAAAAAACAGGGACCGACCCCCCGCCATGCCCCCCAAAAAATAGAAACAGACCCTTTGTCATGTCCCCAAAAATCAGGGACAGACCCCCTTTCATGCCCCCCAAAAACAGGAACAGACCTCCTGCCATGCCCCCCCCCCCAAAAAAAAACAAGAACAGACCCCCCTGTCATGTCCCCCTAAAAACAGGGACAAATCCCCTGCAATGCTCCCAAAACAGGGACAGACCCCCTGCTATGACCCCCAAAACAGGGAAAGACCCCCTGCCATTCCCCCCCAAAACAAGGACAGACCCCCTGCCATGCCCCCCAAAAATAGAGACAGACCCCCTGCCATGCCCCCCAAAAATAGAGACAGACCCCCTGCCATGCCCCCCAAAAATAGAGACAGACTCCCTGCCATGCCCCCCAAAAATAGAGACAGACCCCCTGCCATGCCCCCCAAAAATAGAGACAGACCCCCTGCCATGCCCCCCAAAAATAGAGACAGACCCCCTGCCACGCCCCCCAAAAATAGAGACAGACCCCCTGCCATTCCCCCCAAAAATAGAGACAGACCCCCTGCCATTCCCCCCAAAAATCAGGGACAGACCCCCTGCCATTCCCCCCAAAAATCAGGGACAGACCCCCTGCCATGCCCCCCAAAAATAGAGACAGACCCCCTGCCATGCCCCCCAAAAATAGAGACAGACCCCCTGCCATGCCCCCCAAAAATAGAGACAGACCCCCTACCATTCCTCCCAAAAAATAGAGACAGGCCCCCTGCCATGCACCCCAAAAAATAGAGACAGACCTTTTGTCATGCCCCCTAAAAATAGAGACAGACCCCCTTCCATGCCCCCCAAAAAACAGGAACAGACCCCCTTCCATGCCCCCTAAAAAACACGGACAGACCCCCTTTCATGCCCCCCAAAAAACAGGGACAGACCCCCTTCCATGCCCCCCAAAAAACAGGGACAGACCCCCTTCCATGCCCCCCAAAAAACAGGGACCGACCCCCCGCCATGCCCCCCAAAAAATAGAAACAGACCCTTTGTCATGTCCCCAAAAATCAGGGACAGACCCCCTTTCATGCCCCCCAAAAACAGGAACAGACCTCCTGCCATGCCCCCCCCAAAAAAAAAACAAGAACAGACCCCCCTGTCATGTCCCCCTAAAAACAGGGACAAATCCCCTGCAATGCTCCCAAAACAGGGACAGACCCCCTGCTATGACCCCCAAAACAGGGAAAGACCCCCTGCCATTCCCCCCCAAAACAAGGACAGACCCCCTGCCATGCCCCCCAAAAACAGGGACAGACCCCCTGCCATTCCCCCCAAAAACAGGGACAGACCCCCTGCCATTCCCCCCAAAAACAGGGACAGACCCTTTGTCATGCCCCCAAAAAACAGGGACAGACCCCCTTCTATGTTCCCCAAAACACTGAGCATGAAGATAAAACGGAGCACCAAAAATAAATGGCTAACCCCCCCCCCCCCCCGTGATTACCCATAATAACATCATCCAATCATTAGGGGTTGTATAAAAGGTGAAGTCCTCTAATGATTTTGTACATTCATTCCGTGTGAATGGGGGCAAAATCAAATGTTGGACCATTTTCTCTCCAGGTTGAATGTTATTCAAAATGCCATTCCTGGAGTTGAGGGAATCAGGAAAAATACCACATTGTGGACACTAGATGGAGCCGATAATCATAGGAACTAAAGACGTATTTCCTAGGCTCATCAGTTCTAGTGGCCATAATGCGGTATTTTCCTGATTCACTTTGTGAATGAATAACATTCGACCTGAAGAGAAAATAGCTTTAGTAACATTGGATTGTGTCCCCACAGTTATAGAATGAACTGCGGCGGCCTCGAAGGATGATTAGCTCTGTGTTCTTTTTTTATTAATACCCCCTTATAGTGCCAGGGGCTTTTTAAGCACGTCAGGGTGCGTTGGGGGCCCATTTTGAATTTAAAGGGGCCCTGTCACTAGATAAACCAACTAAATGACCTGCTACTTTAAGGGCTCGTGCATGTGGGCGGCCGGGGGGGGGGGGGGTAAAATCAGGTGGTCGAGCCGCAATTTACACCCCCCCACCCAGACCCCCCCCCCCCCCGGAATTGCAGCAAAAAATGAAGAGATTTGGGCAAAATGGACTGGGGATCATCTTATAAAAGGGATACTGAGGTGGTTTTTCAAGCAATCTGTGTCTTCATTGAGTAGATTTCCCTTCACTTCCTGTCCCACAGACAACACAGGAAGTAAGCCTAATTACTGCCTGTGCTGGCCCAGCTCCTCCCCTCCCAGTATAATGTAGCTACTGGGGGGAGGGGTGAATGGGAGTGTCTCTTGGGTCTGCTGACATCACATCCAAGATGGCGACACCCAGCAGCAGTCTCAGGTATTTTGAAGACGCTCAAAAGCCCCCCATACTGCTTATGGCTGCCGCCATCTTGGATGTGACGTCAGCAGCCCCAGCAGACTCCAGTCACACTCTATAGTATTCCCCTTCCTCCCCTGGCAGCAACATGAAAGGTTATACAGGGAGGTGAGTTGAGGAGCTGGGCCAGCACAGGTAGTAATCAGGCTCCCTGTTTTGGCAGCAACATAAAAGGTTATACAGGGAGGTGATTTGAGGGGCTGGGCCAGCACAGGCAGTAATCAGGCTCCCTGTTTTGACAGCTACATAAAAGGTTATACAGGGATGTGAGTTGAGGAGCTAGACCAGCACAGGCAGTAATCAGGCTTCCTGTTTTGGCACCTACATAAAAGTTAATGCAGGGAGGGGAGTTGAGGAGCTGGGCCAGCACAGGCAGTAATCCGGCTCCCTGTTTTGGCAGCTACATAAAAGGTTATGCAGAGAGCTGAGTTGAGGAGCTGGGCCAGCACAGGCAGTAATCAGGCTCCCTGTTTTGGCTGCTACATAAAAGATTATATGCAGGGAAGGGAGTTGAGGAGCTGGGCCAGCACAGACAGTAATCAGGCTTCCTCTTGCTTTTGGCTGTGGAACAGGAAGTGGAGGGAAATCTACCCCAAGTAAATGTATCGAAATGTAACAAATATTTTTTTATCAAGAAAAAAATGATACAAAAAGCACAAAGCAAACTAAACCAGACAGGGTTCTACCTAAAGGGCTTGCTTACTTTTTACCACCAATCAGGGCCGGGACACAGGAGGGGGGGGGGGGGGGGGGCAGGAGGGGCGGCTGCCCAGGGCACAGCAGTTTACAGTATGGAGGGGGGCGCCACTGAGCTCATTCTGATACAAAGCGTTTTGACAAGCGGATGACACATAATGAAGAAGGTGGGGGGTGGGGGTTGGGGGGGGGGGTAAATTTTGGCTTCTTTGCCCTGGACGTTGGTCGTGTCCCGGCATTGCCCACCATTCATATCATGAATACGGAACGTCGGCCATATCACTGATTTGCTTTTAGCGATGACTCGGGATCTTTGTAGGGATGGCGGAGAGATCGGCTTCTCCATCCCCAGTCCAGCTCTGAAGTCTGACCTATGCCCGCATCCTCCACCACATATGGTCCATGTCTCCATTAATGCCGGCCTGCTGTTCTCTCCCATCCTTTACCCCCGTCACATTCTTCAAGCCTATTGATAGGATACATTGTGACATTCCAAATCCCTACAGCCCCCTCCCTGACCCCCCCACCCCGCCCCCCCCCCCCCCCCGCCGCCCTTTGATGGTGTCATGGCAGGGAGCCGGAGCACGGAGGAATGCAACATTTCAACAAAAACACGATCAAAGCCAAGGATGAAGACGTCCATAAGACTCGGGGATGAGGCCTGCAGGTGATTGATAAGATTTGGACCAATCCCGTCGCTGACACCCAGCAGACGTTTCCGATCACACTACAAGGCCAAATAATTGCGGTTTGTCCAAGGAGAGGATATCTGTATACCGCAAGTGTGATGTCACGGCCCAAAGGGGTCATTGAAACTGATAGAAAAATCATGTTACACTGGCCCATGGATAACGGCGTTTTTTTCTATCCTGTGATGCTGGCCCTTTAAGAATTCATAACTCTGGAGGCTTCCCAATCATGGGATCACTGTGATTGTCTGTCAGTGGGAGGAATAGTGCCCCATCATTAGTATCAGTGGGAGGAATAGTGCCCCATCATTGGTGTCAGTGGGAGGAATAGTGCCCCATCATGGGTATCAGTGGGAGGAATAATGCCCCATCATTGGTATCAGTGGGAGGAATAGTGTCCCATCATTGGTATCAGTGGGAGGAATAGTGCCCCACCATTGGTATCAGTGGGAGGAATAGTGCCCCATCATTGGTATCAGTGGGAGGAATAGTGTCCCATCATTGGTGTCAGTGGGAGGAATAGTGCCCCATCATTGGTGTCAGTGGGAGGAATAGTGCCCCATCATTGGTGTCAGTGGGAGGAATAGTGTCCCATCATTGGTGTCAGTGGGAGGAATAGTGTCCCATCATTGGTATCAGTGGGAGGAATAGTGCCCCATCATTGGTATCAGTGGGAGGAATAGTGCCCCATCATTGGTATCAGTGGGAGGAATAGTGTCCCATCATTGGTATCAGTGGGAGGAATAGTGCCCCATCATTGGTATCAATGGGAGGAATAGTGCCCTATCATTGGTATCAGTGGGAGGAATAGTGCCCCATCATTGGTGTCAGTGGGAGGAATAGTGCCCCATCATTGGTATCAGTGGGAGGAATAGTGCCCCATCATTGGTATCAGTGGGAGGAATAGTGCCCCATCATTGGTATCAGTGGAAGGAATAATGCCCCATCATTGGTATCAGTTATAGGAATAGTGCCCCATCATTGGTATCAGTGGGAGGAATAGTGCCCCATCATTGGTATCAATGGGAGGAATAGTGCCCTATCATTGGTATCAGTGGGAGGAATAGTGCCCCATCATTGGTGTCAGTGGGAGGAATAGTGCCCCATCATTGGTATCAGTGGGAGGAATAGTGTCCCATCAGTGGTGTCAGTGGAAGGAATAGTGCCTCATCATTGGTATCAGGGGGAGGAATAGTGTCTTATCATTGGTATCAGTGGGAGGAATAGTGCCTCATCATTGGTATCAGTGGGAGGAATAGTGTCCCATCAGTGGTGTCAGTGGAAGGAATAGTGCCTCATCATTGGTATCAGTGGGAGGAATAGTGCCCCATCATTGGTGTCAGTGGGAGGAATAGTGTCCCATCATTGGTATCAGTGGGAGGAATAGTGTCCTATCATTGGTATCAGTGGGAGGAATAGTGTCCCATCATTGGTGTCAGTGGGAGGAATAGTGTCCCATCATTGGTGTCAGTGGGAGGAATAGTGCCCCATCATTGGTGTCAGTGGGAGGAATAGTGTCCCATCATTGGTATCAGTGGGAGGAATAGTGCCCCATCATTGGTGTCAGTGGGAGGAATAGTGCCCCATCATTGGTATTGGTGGGAGGAATAGTGTCCCATCATTGGTATCAGTGGGAGGAATAGTGCCCCATCATTGGTATTGGTGGGAGGAATATTCTTCCTATTGGCCACCAATGTAGGGGACATTCTTCCCACTGGCCACCCAATTGATTGGTTTTAACAAAGCATCCCCAAGACCTAAAACCTATTCCGAAGGTTCCTCTTGGGTAAAAAGGTTGAGAGATACTAATACAGAGTAATTGGTTCCAAATTGCATAAAAATGTTTCAGGCTTGTTGGACATCATCAATGCAGTGCACAAAAACCACAAACTCTTTGGAGGAGGGCTTGAGGGACAGGAAGAAGATATAACCCAGAAGATCATGAGGAGGTGGGCCAATAAAAGTCCTACACTACAACCGTTTCAGGCTCGTTGGCTACCATTAGTGCAGGGCATGGAGCCTTAGACTTCTATGGAGGAGGGCTTGGGGAACAAGTAGAAGATATCATTCAGTTGGTTGAACTAGATGGACTTGTGTCACTATGTGACCCGACAGATTATGGGGAGGTGGGCCAAAGAAACCTTCAAAACCTTCCATTGAACCAGTACGAAGCACAGTAGAGCCTTCTTTTCACTTCCATTAAACTAGAAAAAGAAGACACTATGGAGTTTCCGAGTGCAATACTTCTAATTGCCACAGAATGGCGACTGTTGGTCGAAGCCTTAAGGGCGCCGTAGTCACTTATCCTTCAACACACATGTCCACCATTCAACACTCACGCGGCCATGGATTTACGTAGATAAAAGATAAGGCGCAGTGCATATATATATATACATATACACGGAGTGGAATTCCCCGAGCTTGTGCTCACACAGCTCTTATACCAGTACACAGCGAACGCGCCGCCGAACCGCGCTACGCCTTTGAAGTGGGCAAATCTGGTTTGAATCCAAGAATGGCGACCTTGGACAAGTCACCAGAGAGAGTTCATCAAAGTAAATTAAAAATGGCGCTCGGGGGAAAAACTAGCTTTTTTCTGAAAAAAAAAAAAAAAAAAAGTAATGACTTTCAGTATGCAAAAACTAGACGCGTTTGAAATCCCAACCCCATTTCTCATCACAGCGTCTCGAGTGGCGAAATTAGACGATCGGCAGTTCATGACCGAGTCTACGAAATTCCCGGGCGTGAAAAAAAAAAAAAGGGACGAGTGCTTACAGAAGACAAACAGTCGTTGTTTACCGAAAACATCAAAAAATACACACACACACGCGGGATCCCGGGATAAAAGTCAAATGGTCTGTAACAGAAACTACTGGAGCCGGAGAGAGGAAATCATCAACAGCTCATTCAGCTTCGGGGATTTCTGAGAAAGGAATCGCGGTAATGTCGGGGGAACAAAGCCGGATCGTAATAGAATTTTAAGACCGTATTCCTGCTTTTAAAGGAAGAAAATGCAACCTGTTATTTAAAGCAGCTGTTATCACGGCACGCATTTTGTTGCTTTTTTATTTTTTTTTTTCCCCGAGCTTTTGCTGGCGGAACGCGGCCAAATTTTCCAATATTATCTATTTTGATGCATTATTAAGGTCGTAAAATATGAAGTGGAATTTGAGACCGCGGGTTGGATATCTCTCATTACGTTATAGAGTAGTAGAGTCTTGTGATTTCCGAGGAAGGAACCTAACAAAGGTCCTGAGATCTTTAATACCTTAAGTTAGCCAATAAAAGGTTTCACTTCAACTCCAAAACTCGTAGTTTGCTAAGTTTCCTGGCCTTCAATAGTGTGAAGGTTCAAATCATAACCAGCTACAATGAATCGTAATCCAGGGCTCTAGAAAAGTCCGTGTGAACCCAATCCATAAAATCACGTAGAAGCCGTAACAGGCTAAGGTCCTTTCGAAAGTGCTACAGCTTTCGTTCTGGTGATCCCACCATGAAGGTCCATCAACAGGCACTTCCTGTCATGGGGTGACAACTGTCTCCCCATGCGTGCTCCTGCAATTTCACCTTTTAACATGGACCTCTGATGGAGAGGACAAGTAGCTGTGCTAACACATAATGCTGAAAGCCCGTGCAGAGCAATGATGTGCAGCACAGCGTTAAGTGCGGAGTAGTGTGGAGTATCTTCTAACATGCTGAGGGACTCTCCTAGCTGCCGGGGGAAGAACTCCTCCAGTGAGGGTTGGGGGAGGAAGTGAAGGGAAAGGAAAGACAGGTTCGGGTGGTAGGGGACTCAATTCTTAGAAGGACACTGTATCTGTGACAAAGACTTGAAGCACCGAACTGTATGCTGTCTCCCAGGCGCTCGGGTTCGGCACGTCACGGATCTGGTGGACAGATTACTGGGAGGGGCTGGTGAAGACCTGGCTGTCATGGTGCACGTTGGCGCCAATGACAAAGTCAGAGGCAGGTGGAGTGTCCTAAAGAACGATTTTAGGGACTTGGGAGCTAAATTGAGGAAAAGGACCTCCAAGGTAGTGTTCTCAGGAATACTACCGGTACATCGAGCAACACCAGAAAGACAGAGGGAGATTAGGGAAGTAAACAAGTGGCCGTGGAGCTGGTGTAGTAAGGAGGGGTTTGGGTTCCTGGAGGACTGGGCCGACTTCTCAATCTATCACCTGTACTATAGAAGGGACGGACTGCACCTAAATGAGGAGGGTGCAGATCGGCTAAGAATGAAGATGGCCAAAAAGTCAGAGGGGTTTTTAAACTAGGCGATGGGGGGGGGGGTCCCAGAGGTAGAGATAGTCAGCGTGGAACATATTCCAGAGGGTAGTATTGGGGGCATTAGTGGTAGGTTGACTAAAGCACATAAACCCAATGTAAGTAACAAGTCCTAGTTGCAATCTCGGAACACCCAATAAGAGGATCGTATGCGACCGGTCTAAACTATATGGCATGTTCACCAATGCCAGGAACATGGCGGACAAGATGGGTGAAATAGAGATACTGTTGTACGAGGAGGATTTGGATTTTGTGGGAATTTCAGAGACCTGGTTCAACAGCTCTCATGATTGGCTGGCAAACATTCAAGGGTATACCCTATACCGCAAGGATAGAGAGGGTAAAAAAGGGGGAGGGGTATGCCTATATATCAAGAATAATGTACAAGTGAATGTGAGAGATGACATCACTGAGGGGGCTAGGGAGGAGGTGGAATCCTTATGGGTAGAGCTCCAAAGGGATGAAGCTAAGGGGAAAATAATACTGGGAGTATGCTATAGGCCCCCTAACCTGAGGGAGGAAGTGGAGACGGATCTCCTATCACAATTTGGATTAGCAGCAAGGATGGGAAGTGTTATCATAATGGGGGATTTTAATTATCCAGACATAGACTGGGCGGAGGGAACCGCGCATTCATTTAAGGCTCGCCAGTTCCTAAATGTTTTGCAGGACAATTTCATGGTTCACATGGCAGATGCACCAACTAGAAACAAAGCGTTACTAGACCTACTGATTACCAACAATACAGACCTGATCACGGATGTGGAAATACGGGGCGATTTAGGTAACAGCGATCACAGGTCAATTGGCTTCAGTATAAATCACACAAATAGGAAACATAAAGGGAACACAAAGACACTGAATTTCAAAAGAGCCAACTTCCCTAAACTACAAACCTTGCTAGAAGGCATAAATTGGGATAAAATCTTAGGAACAAAGAACACGGAGGAGAGATGGGTTTGCTTTAAGAACATATTAGATAAGGACATTAGCCAATGTATCCAAATGGGAAATACATTTAAAAGAGCGAACAAAAGTCCTATATGGCTTAACTCCAATGTAAAAATGCATATAAAAGCAAAGAAGAAGGCCTTGAAAAATACAAGGTTGAGGGATCATTATCAGCATTCAGACTTTATAAAGAATGCAATAAGAAATGTAAGGGTGCAATTAGGGCGGCTAAGATAGAACATGAAAGAAACATAGTGGAGGAGAGCAAAAAAAATCCCAAGAAATTCTTTAAGTATGTAAACAGTAAAAAAGGAGGACAGACCTATTTCCTCTACAATTGTCACTCTTATATTCACAGTTGTCCTTCTTCCCTCCACAATTGTCCCTCTTTCCTCCACAGTTGTTCATCTTTCCTCCACAATTGTCCCTCTTAAATCCACAGTTGTCCTTCTTCCCTCCACAATTGTCCCTCTTTCCTCCACAGTTGTTCATCTTTCCTCCACGCTTGTTCTTCTTACATCCACAATTATTCTTCTTACATTCAAGATTGTTCCTCTTTCCTCCACAATTAGTCTCTCTTACCTTCACAATTTTCCATCTTTTCCCTACAGTCGCCCTTCTTTCCTCCACAATTGTCCTTCTTTACTCCATATTTGTCCCCCTTATCTCCACAATTTTCCATCTTTTCCCTACAGTCGCCCTTCTTTCCTCCACAATTGTCCTTCTTTACTCCATATTTGTCCCCCTTATCTCCACAATTGTCCATCTTTCCTCCACAGTTGACCTTCTTTCTTCCACAATTGTCCCTCTTTTCTCTACAATTATCCCTCGAATCTCCACAATTGTCCTGCTTTCTTCCACAATTGTCCCTTTTTCCTCCACAATTGTCCCTCTTAAAATCCACAGTTGTTCTTCTTTCCTCCACGATTGTCCCTCTTTCCTCCATGCTTGTTCTTCTTACATCCACAATTATTCTTCTTACATTCAAGATTGTTCCACTTTCCTCCACAATTAGTCTCTCTTACCTTCACAATTTTCCATCTTTTCCCTACAGTTGCCCTTCATTCCTCCACAATTGTCCCTCTTATCTCCACAATTGTCCATCTTCCCTCCACAGTTGCCCTGCTTTCCTCCACAGTTGCCATTCTTTCTTCCACAATTGTCCCTCTTTTCTCTACAATTATCCCTCTTATGCCTATAATTGTCCTCCTCTCCACAATTGTCCCTCTTTTCTCTAGAATTATCCCTCTTACCTCCATAATTGTCCTCTCCACATTTTTCCCTCTTTCCTCCACAATTTTAAATGGATGCACAGATGCTTTGTTTTTACTTACCTTTTTCAGATGTGTTCTGGCTGGTCGTGTAACTCACTGGGTCTTCTTCCTCCTCGGTCCTCTTCCGGCATGGTGACGTCAGTGACAAGCTCTTCATCAATGCTCAGGAAGCGAAGGCCATCACTCCATGCACTCACGGTCTTTCCTTAGTCTTAAGTGATGCTGGGCCTCATTTAACCCAAGAAGACTGAGGACATTCTGTGGGGGACAGCTCTAGATTGAATTGCCTATTGCAGCCAGAGCAGTTTATTTATTTTTTTTAACACCTGAATGGAGGACCTTTAACAAAAAATTGCCCAGAGTTAAACTTTAAATGGTTATGCTTGAATCATAAATGAGACAGTCACATTCATTTGCATCACTCAATCTTGAGATGTGTGGGATGGAGATGACTCTTATTCCGTTGGATGATACAAAGACGCCAATTAGTCAATGGAAGCACATGTGCGGCACAGATGCTGACGATGGCGGGTGCAGCAGTGACATAATCCAACGTTCCCATCAACAGTGACAAAGACCCGCCGCAGCCAGAAGAGAGGAGCAACCGGGTACAAAAATAACAACAACACTCAGAAAACACAACAACATCCTACATTTCCTCTATAATTCCAATAACAAAACAACAGACACGCCTACTGTGCTCAGATTGGTCCTTAAAGAATGTCAACTCCTTCTACTAACACCAATGATGGGGCACTATTCATCCCACTGACACCAATGATGGGGCACTATTCCTCCCACTGATACCAATGATGGGGCACTATTCCTCCCACTGACACCAATGATGGGGCACTATTCATCCCACTGACACCAATGATGGGGCACTATTCCTCCCACTGATACCAATGATGGGACACTATTCCTCCCACTGATACCAATGATGGGGCACTATTCCTCCCACTGATACCAATGATGGGGCACTATTCCTCCCACTGATACCAATGATGGGGCACTATTCCTCCCACTGATACCAATGATGGGGCACTATTCCTCCCACTGATACCAATGATGGGGCACTATTCCTCCCACTGACACCAGTGATGGGGCACTATTCCTCCCACTGATACCAATGATGGGGCACTATTCCTCCCACTGACACCAATGATGGGGCACTATTCCTTCCACTGATACCAATGATGGGGCACTATTCCTCCCACTGACACCAATGATGGGGCACTATTCCTCCCACTGATACCAATGATGGGACACTATTCCTCCCACTGACACCAATGATGGGGCACTATTCCTCCCACTGATACCAATGATGGGACACTATTCCTCCCACTGATACCAATGATGGGACACTATTCCTCCCACTGACACCAATGATGGGGCACTATTCCTCCCACTGATACCAATGATGGGACACTATTCCTCCCACTGACACCAATGATGGGGCACTATTCATCCCACTGATACCAATGATGGGGCACTATTCCTCCCACTGATACCAATCAAGGGGCACTATTCCTTCCACTGACACCAATGATGGGATACTATTCCTTCCACTGACACCAATGATGGGACACTATTCCCCCCACTGATACCAATGATGGGGCACTATTCCTCCCACTGATACCAATGATGGGGCACTATTCCTTCCACTGACACCAATGATGGGACACTATTCCTCCCACTGATACCAATCATGGGGCACTATTCCTCCCACTGACACCAATGATGGGGCACTATTCCTCCCACTGACACCAATGATGGGGCACTATTCCTCCCACTGATACCAATGATGGGACACTATTCCTCCCACTGATACCAATCATGGGGCACTATTCCTCCCACTGACACCAATGATGGGGCACTATTCCTCCCACTGACACCAATGATGGGGCACTATTCCTCCCACTGATACCAATGATGGGGCACTATTCCTCCCACTGATACCAATGATGGGACACTATTCCTCCCACTGACACCAATGATGGGGCACTATTCCTCCCACTGATACCAATCATGGGGCACTATTCCTCCCACTGACACCAATGATGGGGCACTATTCCTCCCACTGACACCAATGATGGGGCACTATTCCTCCCACTGATACCAATGATGGGACACTATTCCTCCCACTGATACCAATGATGGGGCACTATTCCTCCCACTGACACCAATGATGGGGCACTATTCCTCCCACTGATACCAATCATGGGGCACTATTCCTCCCACTGACACCAATGATGGGGCACTATTCCTCCCACTGACACCAATGATGGGGCACTATTCCTCCCACTGATACCAATGATGGGGCACTATTCCTCACACTGACACCAATGATGGGGCACTATTCCTCCCACTGATACCAATGATGGGGCATTTTCCACTCCCTCTGGCTACAGTGTGCCCCCTATAGTCTGAAAGAGACAGTAAACTGGACCTTTGTATAGATATATTGTAGACCCCTGTGCTCTATATCATCTACATGCCAAGCTTTGCAGATACTCGGTGTGGCAGTTTTGGAGGAGGGGGGAGGGGGGGGTTCTAGCTGAGGCTTTTCACCAGGGTCCTGGAATCAGCGAGACGTCTGCGGAGGGTATATTGTTGATCTCTAACAATCACATTGATGTCACGTTGTTGCCCCCCCCCCCGATGTTTGAGCGCGGTAGAGGAGAGGAGGACATTACTCTTGTCGTAAAGTTGGCCTTCTGTTCTGGTGCCAGGGTGACGGTGATGCTTCGCACGGCCCCGGGGTACAGAGCAGCCCCATAGATTACATTTCAGGCCTCTTACCGAGCGGGGATATTTTATGGTGGAGGATTTCGCCGTAGTAAGCACACTTCGGGGCGTCAATCTCCGGCATCTGACTTCAATCTGCATCCAGTATGGCAGGACCAGCTGATAAAAGGCAACATGTGGCCTGCGTGGAGGTGATTCTGATAGAGTGCAGACCCCCCCCTCCCCCCCCCGAATATGGAAAGAAAAATGGAGCTACCGGGCTATGCACATTTATTATTAATGGTAAATAATATGTAACCTGCTGGGAGGAGACGGCTCTTTGTTTTGTTTAAAAGGTATGAAAAAAAAATTAAATTAAAAAAAAAATAAAATATCCACCAACTTTTCCGCACTATTTCATTTCACCTTTTTTTTTTTTTTTTTCCTGTTCAAGAAGTGTGGAGAGAGCGAGAGATCCACAGATAGAGCGGAATCCATTCAAACTTTATCTAGTAAATCTTTATTTCACGAATAAAAAAAAATCCAACACGTTTCGAGCGTTTTAGACTCCCCTTCGTCAGGGCTTGTAGGCGGAGCCACACAGATTCCATTTATATCCACTTGAAGACCTTTTCTGGCACTTTTTTACCTGTTCAAGAAGTGTGGAGAGAGTGAGAGATTCTCATAACGGAATCCATTAAAACTTTATCTAGTAAATCTTTATTTCACAATAAAAAAAAGCCAACATGTTTCAAGCGTTCTAGATTTCCCTTCATCAGGGCTTGTAGGCGGAGCCACACAGTTTCCTTTTATATCCACTTGAAGACCTTTTCTGGCACTATTTTTTCCTGTTCAAGAAGTGTGGAGAGAGTGAGAGATCCACAGATAGAGCGGAATCCAGTAAAACTTTATATAGTAAATCTTTATTTCACAATAAAAAAAGCCAACATGTTTCAAGCGTTCTAGATTTCCCTTCATCAGGGCTTGTAGGCGGAGCCACACAGTTTCCTTTTATATCTACTTGAAGACCTTTTCTGGCACTTTTTTTACCTGTTCAAAAAGTGTGGAGAGAGTGAGAGATCCACAGATAGAGCGGAATCCAGTAAATCTTTATATAGTAAATCTTTATTTCACAATAAAAAAAAAGCCAACACATTTCGAGCATTCTGGACTCCCCTTCATCAGGGCTTGTAGGCGGAGCCACACAGTTTCCTTTTATATCTACTTGAGGACCTTTTCTGGCACTTTTTTTCCTGTTCAAGAAGTGTGGAGAGAGTGAGAGATCCACAGATAGAGCGGAACCCAGTAAAACTTTTTCTAGTAAATCTTTATTTCACAATAAAAAAAAGCAAACACATTTCGAGGGTTCTTTACATCCCTTCATCGGGCTTGTAGGCGGAGCCACACAGTTTTCTTTTATATCCACTTGAAGACCTTTTCTGGCACTTTTTTTCCTGATCAAGAAGTGAGGAGAGAGTGAGAGATCCACAGATAGAGCGGAATCCAGTAAAACTTTATCTAGTAAATCTTTATTTCACAATAAAAAAAAAGCCAACACGTTTCGAGCATTCTGGACTCCCCTTCATCAGGGCTTGTAGGCGGAGCCACACAGTTTCCTTTTATATCCACTTGAAGACCTTTTCTGGCACTTTTTTTCCTGTTCAAGAAGTGTGGAGAGAGTGAGAGATCCACAGATAGAGCGGAATCCAGTAAAACTTTATCTAGTAAATCTTTATTTCACAATAAAAAAAAAGCCAACACGTTTCGAGCATTCTGGACTCCCCTTCATCAGGGCTTGTAGGCGGAGCCACACAGTTTCCTTTTATATCCACTTGAAGACCTTTTCTGGCACTTTTTTTCCTGTTCAAGAAGTGAGGAGAGAGTGAGAGATCCACGGATAGAGCGGAATCCAATAAAAATTTATCTAGTAAATCTTTATTTCACAATTAAAAAAAAGCCAACACGTTTTAAGCATTCTGGACTCCCCTTCATCAGGGCTTGTAGGCGGAGCCACTCAGTTTCATTTTATATCTACTTGAAGACCTTTTCTGGCACTTTTTCTACCTGTTCAAGAAGTGTGGAGAGAGTGAGAGATCCACAGATAGAGCGGAACCCAGTAAAACTTTTTCTAGTAAATCTTTATTTCACAATAAAAAAAAAAGCAAACACATTTCGAGGGTTCTTTACATCCCTTCATCGGGCTTGTAGGCGGAGCCACACAGTTTCCTTTTATATCTACTTGAAGACTTTTTCTGGCACTTTTTTTCCCTGATCAAGAAGTGAGGAGAGAGTGAAAGATCCACAGATAGAGAGGAATCCAGTAAAACTTTATCTAGTAAATCTTTATTTCACAATAAAAAAAGCCAACACGTTTCGAGCGTTCTAGACTCCCCTTTATCAGGGCTTGTAGGCGGAGCCACACAGTTTCCTTTTATATCCACTTGAAGACCTTTTCTGGCACTTTTTTTTCCTGTTCGAGAAGTGTGGAGAGAGTGAGAGATCCACAGATAGAGCGGAATCCAGTAAAACTTTATCTAGTAAATCTTTATTTCACAATTTTAAAAAAGCCAACATGTTTTGAGCGTTCTAGACTCCCCTTCATCAGGGCCTGTAGGCGGAGCCACACAGTTTCATGTTATATCCACTTGAAGG
This sequence comes from Aquarana catesbeiana, assembly GCF_042186555.1. Lineage (NCBI taxonomy): Eukaryota > Metazoa > Chordata > Amphibia > Anura > Ranidae > Aquarana > Aquarana catesbeiana. The sequence goes on along the minus strand of NC_133332.1, from coordinate 318,505,291 downwards.
CCCGGCCCTTTCTGGCACTTTTTGCTTACATGATAATCAGTAAAAAGATGATCTGCAACTCCATGCATGCTCTTCGAGCTTTTCACAGGTACAGCAGATGTTACTTTTTGTTTACAAGTTTATGTTTTTTTTTTTTTTTTTTGCTAGAAAATGACACAGAACCCCCAAAACGTTACATACACTATATTACCAAAAGTATTGGGACACCTGCCTTTACACACAATGGTATTTCTTCACCAATCATTAAATGTAAGAGAGCTCTTAATCACTGTCCACCGACGTAAGGTAGCATATTTGCATGCAGCTGAGATGATTGGCTTCCAGTCCTTCTACAACTACGAGAGGCCGATACCAGATCAAATGAAGGAACTCCTAGGAATTGCACTCTCAATACACTATATTACCAAAAGTATTGGGACGCCTGCCTTTACACACACATGAACTTTAATGGCATCCCAGTCTTAGTCCGTAGGGTTCAATATTGAGTTGGCTCCGCCCTTTGCAGCTATAACAGCTTCAACTCTTCTGGGAAGGCTGTCCACAAGGTTTAGGAGTGTGTCTATGGGAATGTTTGACCATTCTTCCAGAAGCGCATTTGTGAGGTCAGGCACGGATGTTGGATGAGAAGGCCTGGCTTGCAGTCCCTGCTCTAATTCATCCCAAATGTGTTCTACCGGGTTGAGGTCAGGACTCTGTGCAGGCCAGTCAAGTTCCTCCACCCCAAACTTGCTCATCCATGTCTTTATGGACCTTGCTTTGTGCACTGGTGAGCAGTCATGTTGGAACAGGAAGGAGCCGTCCCCAAACTCCTCCCACAAAGTTGGGAGCATAAAATTGTCCAAAACGTCTTGGTATGCTGACGCCTTAATAGTTCCCTTCACTGGAACTAAGGGACCAAGCCCAACCTCTGAAAAGAGGAGATTGAGCCAGTGCGAGGTGTTTCTTCATCCTAAATACATCCTAAATACATCTTCTTAAGGGACGCTACCCCTGCTAACCAAAGATGTCCTCTAACGCTGCACCTACCCACACACCTACTGCATTACCAGAGAACATCTTTGGCTAGCAGGGGTAGCGTTCCTTAAGAAAATGTATTTAGGATGAAGAAGCAATTCTGAACATTGAAGTACCAGCAATGATCAAGGAGCCTGCCCTGAGCTGTCTCTACTCCAAAGGAACCTTTCCCTATGCTTAGCACTCTCCCTCACAAGCCGGTCCCTGTCTGTAGACTCGCCAAAGTGACATGAGTTCACTTATTTAAAAAGTTCCCTCACCCAAAAAGAAGCAGATCCATAATAAAATATAGTATGGGTGGACCCGAAATGGCAGCTCTGTACCTATACTACATGCAGGTTAACTGGGACTATCTTTAAGTGCACCAACGCTGTTAAAGGGCCCAACGATAGCCAGCAGAAGAACATCTCAAAGGTTGCAGAAAATGGAACTGTACACCCAGCAACAATACACCCTCAAGCTACAACAGCAGTCATCAATAGACCCTCCAGTACACCAAAGCCTTCTTAAGGGACGCTACCCCTGCTAACCAAAGATGTCCTCTAACGCTGCACCTACCCACACACCTACTGCATTACTAGAGGACATCTTTGGCTAGCAGGGGTAGCGTTCCTTAAGAAAATGTATTTAGGATGAAGAAGCAATTCCGAACATTGGAGTACCAGCAATGATAAAGGAGCCTGCCCTGAGCTGTCCCTACTTCAAAGGAACCTTTCCCTACGCTTTGCACTCTCCCTCACAAGCCGGTCCCTGTCTGTAGACTCGCCAACGTGACATGAGTTCACGTATTTAAAAAGTTCCTTCACCCAAAAAGAAGCAGATCCATAATAAAATATAGTATGGGTGGACCCGAAATGGCAGCTCTGTACCTATACTACATGCAGGTTAACTGGGACTATCTTTAAGTGCACCAACGCTGTTAAGGGGCCCAACTATAGCCAGCAGAAGAACATCTCAAAGGTTGCAGAAAATGGAACTGTACACCCAGCAACAATACACCCTCAAGCTACACCAGCAGTCATCAATAGACCCTCCAGTACACCAAAGCCTTCTTAAGGGACGCTACCCCTGCTAACCAAAGATATCCTCTAACACTGCACCTACCCCCCCTCCTGCATTACCAGAGGACATCTTTGGCTAGCAGCGGTAGCGTTCCTTAAGAAAATGTATTTAGGATGAAGAAGCAATTCTGAACATTGGAGTACCAGCAATGATCAAGGAGCCTGCCCTGAGCTGTCCCTACTCCAAAGGAACCTTTCCCTACGCTTAGCACTCTCCCTCACAAGCCGGTCCCTGTCTGTAGACTCACCAAAGTGACATGAGTTCACTTATTTAAAAAGTTCCTTCACCCAAAAAGAAGCAGATCCATAATAAAATATAGTATGGGTGGACTCAAAATGGCAGCTCTGTACCTGTACTACATGCAGGTTAACTGGGACTATCGTTTAGTGCATCAACGCTGTTAAAGGGCCCAACGATAGCCAGCAGAAGAACATCTCAAAGGATGCAGAAAATGGAACAGTATTGAAATTGAAGTTTGGCAATACACAACAAGCCTGGGGGAAAGTCACCTGACCGGGAGCAATCACAGGATGTAACAGCAATGAGTAGTAACAGAAACTCTCAACACTGTCTGTCTTGAGGGGTGAACTGCTGCCTGGCTGGATGGAACTGCACACCCAGCAACAATACACCCTCAAGCTACAACAGCAGTCATCAGTAGACCCTCCAGTACACCAAAGCCCTCTTTGCCTGTACATACATTCTGTGTTGGGGGTGCCGGAACTGCGTTCCTCTACGTTCCAGCTGAAGAAAAGCCCTGATCAGCTCCATATCTCAAAGGAGACCTGGGGCACCCAGTAGAGGATCTGGGGCATGTGCCATGGGTGCCAGGGTGTAGCAACGTCCCTAGTTCCAAGGGTTAAAGAGAACAAAAACAAAGGCGTCCCAACATCTGCTGTAATACCGGGATCTCATGTGGATGATCTGAGCCTCTCCCATCTCAAACTTCTGGAATACGCATCTACAGCACAAAGCAAAGCAATGGCGTCATAAGCCCTGCAGGCTACGGGAGCTGAGAACACGAGGCAACAAAAGCGTCCCTGAAATGATCCATCATATGCTCTTTCAATAGACTCTCTAGCTCATCAGATATGAACATAAGTTTAATTGACCCAACAAGAGACATATGCTTTGATGCATTTTTAATTTTTCCCTTTCCCTCGCCCCATGCGTGATCGGCGTTCATTCGGCTCGTAGACTCAGATTCCGCTATTTACTTACCAAACGGTTTTGTAAACAGACTCTCTGTTCTATTCATTGCCTGCACCTCGGGGAGTCTGTGCCTCGGCCTGCCCGTTGGAAGGTCCAAACCGAATATGAGAAATGCGTAATGTATTTTCCATCGATCCGACCCTCCTTGGTTACCGAAGAGAAGAGGAAAGGAAGGGCCGCATTCGTTTTAAGTGCATGCTGATCATTGGCAGCAGAATGGATCTGTGCAATTAGGCGGCCTGGCATGTATTATTATAGAAAGAGGAAAGTGCGGGAGGCTTTTCACTGCAGATTGGTCCACTTAGCTCAGTCTACAGGAGACTAGACACAACTATCTGGACACCATCAAACATTTATGGCCTCTTCACACCTTATGGCACATGGCAACAGAGGGAAAAAAAAAAAAGGACCTACACTTTGTATTTACTTACTGCACCACAACTCCCATCATACACCGATCAGCCTCAAATTTATGACCACCCACCTTGTAGGCAGTTGCACAAAGCTACTTCACCACTAGGTGGTTCTGTACCAGAATCATGTCCTACAGCAGGTAGGGTCAACAGGTGTTAGCCTAGGCGGGGGTCTCCAAACTACGGCCCTCCAATTGTTCAGGAACTACAATTCCCATCATGCCCTGTCACGTCTGTGAATGTCAGAGTTCTACAAAGCCTCGTGGGACGTGTAGTTCCCACAACAGCTGGAGGGACGTAGTTTGGAGATCCCTGGGTCACAGTGATGTCAAGGGTGGGACAGCATTCAAATTCACTCACCGGCCACTTTTGTTAGGCACGCCTGTTCCGTTGCTCGGTAACACAAAGTTGCTAATCAGCCAATCGCATGGCAGCAACTCAATGCATTTAGGCATCTAGACGTGGTGAAGACGACTTGCTGATGTTCAAACCGAGCATCAGAATGGCGAAGAAAGGGGATCTCTGTGACTTTGAATGTGGCATGGTTGTTGGTGGCAGACGGGCTGGTCTGAGTATTTCTGGGATCTTCACACACAACCATCTCTCGGGTTTACAGAGAATGGTGGGAAAAAGAGAAAATATCCAGTGAGCGGCGGTTGTGTGGAGGAAAATGCCTTGTTGAGGTCAGAGGAGAATGGGCAGACTGGTTCCAGAAGATAGAAAGGCAACAGTAACTCAAATAACTTCTCGTTGCATCCAAGGTATGCAGAATACCATCTCTGAACCCACAACACATCCGACCTTGAAGCAGATGGGTTACAGCAGCAGAAGACCACACCGGGTGCCACTCCTGTCAGCTAAGAACAGGAAACTGAGGCTACAATTGGCACAGGATCACCAAAACTGGACAATAGAAGATTGGAAAAACGTTGTCTGGTCTGATGAGTCTGGATTTCAGCTCCGACATTCAGATGGTGGGATCAGAATTTGGTGCATGGATCCATCCTGCCTTGTATCACCGGTTCAGGCTGGTGGTGGGGGTGTAATGGTGTGGGGGATGGGATATCACCGGTTCAGGCTGGTGGTGGGGGGTGTAATGGTGTGGGGGATGGGCACACTTTTGGCCCCTTAGTATCAATTGAGCATCATATAAACACCACGTCCTACCTGAGTATTGTTGGTGACCATGTCCATCCCTTTATGACTACAGTGTCCCCATCTTCTGATGGCTCCTTCCAGCAGGATAATGCACCATGTCACAAAGCTCCAATCATCTCACCACTGGACAATGAGGTCCCTGTACTCCAATGTCCTCCACACTCACCACATCTCATCCAATAGAGCACCTTTGGGATGTGGTGGAACAGGAGATTGGCATAATGGATGTGCAGCCGACAAATCTGCAGCAACTGTGTGATGTTATCAGGTCACTATGGAGCAAAATCTCTGAGGAATATTTCCAACACCTTGTTGTATCTATGCCACCAAGAATGAAGGCAAAAGGGGGTCCAACCCGCTACTAGCAAGGGGGACCTAATAAAGGGGGTCCAACCCGCTACTAGCAAGGTGGACCTAATAAAGGGGGTCCAACCCCCTACTAGCAAGGTGGACCTAATAAAGGGGGTCCAACCCGCTACTAGCAAGGTGGACCTAATAAAGGGGGTCCAACCCGCTACTAGCAAGGTGGACCTAATAAAGGGGGTCCAACCCCCTACTAGCAAGGTGGACCTAATAAAGGGGGTCCAACCCGCTACTAGCAAGGTGGACCTAATAAAGGGGGTCCAACCCGCTACTAGCAAGGTGGACCTAATAAAGGGGGTCCAACCCGCTACTAGCAAGGTGGACCTAATAAAGGGGGTCCAACCCCCTACTAGCAAGGTGGACCTAATAAAGGGGGTCCAACCCGGTACTAGCAAGGGGCACCTAATAAAGGGGATCCAACCCGCTACTAGCAAGGTGGACCTAATAAAGGGGGTCCAACCCCCTACTAGCAAGGTGGACCTAATAAAGGGGGTCCAACCCGCTACTAGCAAGGTGGACCTAATAAAGGGGGTCCAACCCGCTACTAGCAAGGTGGACCTAGTAAAGTGGCCGGTGAGGGTTTAAGTCAGATGGGGAGGGGCAGAGACACACTTGGGGCATGGGAGATAAATACCACACACCTATGAGGATGAAGCTGACACATATAGGCCCAGGACAGGGCAGGAGGTCCGGTGGAGTGGACTTGTACACAGGAGGATCCAGCTGTAGACATTCTGTTCTTTAAAGAGTTGGGGACTAGGGCAGATTCCAAAAGGCCTTTTAGGCCAGCCTGGAGATCCCTGTGTAAGGCTGCTTCCCTGGCGTCCATTAAGGGCACAACGGGCGCCACCCCCCCATCCATGCGTCCAGCTCCCATGCAGGACATTGGCACATGGATTCCAATGGGGGGGGGTGCTTTTTTGAAGCACCCGATTAGAGCCTGAGGCTCTAATAGTCTTCAAAATAGGGTGGTCTCGGGGGGGCAGAGCACTTTAATCTGAGCCCACCCAGGTGTATTACAATAGCAAATAAATATTTACTATTGTAGCACTGATTCTCCTCCCCGCGAATCAGGAAGCAGGTCCTGAGACCAGTCACCCGATTGCCTGAAAGGACAGGCATTCCTATTAGACGCCTAGGAAGAGGGGAAGAGACACACGGTGGAAGCCACGTGCTGAAGGAGAGGACATAGGAGCCGCTGCCCGATTCCCACTGCCTGCCACCTAGATGGGGTGAGTGTCGGACCGACCATCAGACAGCAAGTGAGGGGGGGGGGGCTGGGGGGTAGAACCAAGGAATGATGCTCGGAGGTGGGTAGGGGGTAAAGACAAGGAATGGTACTGGGGGGGTGTTGGGGGGGTAGAACTAAGGAATGGTGCTTGGATGTGGGTAAGGGGTGGAGACAAGGGATGGTACTGGGGGGGTGGGTAGAGTGTAGAACCAAGGAATGGTGCTCGGAGGTGGGTAGGGGGTAGAGACAAGGGATAGTACTGGGGGGAAGTAGAACCAAGTAACGGTGCTCGGAGGTGAGTAGGGGGTAGAGACAAGGGATGGTACTGGGGGTGGGGGGTTGGGGGGTGGAACCAAGGAATGGTGCTCAGAGGTGGGTAGGGGGTAGAGACAAGGGGTGGTACTATGGGGGCGGGTGGGGGGTAGAACCAAATAACGGTGCTCGGAGGTGGGTAGGGGGTAGAGACAAGGGATGGTACTGGGGGGGCGTGTGGGGGGTAGAACCAAGTAACGGTGCTCGGAGGTGAGTAGGGGGTAGAGACAAGGGATGGTACTGGGAGGTGGGTAGGGTGTAGAACCAAGGAATGGTGCTCGGAGGAGGGTAGGGGGTAGAGACAAGGGATGGTACTGGGGGGGTGGGTGGGGGGTAGAACCAAGGAATGGTGCTCGGAGGTGGGTAGGGGGTAGAGACAAGGGATGGTACTGGGGGGGCGGGTGGGGAGTAGAACCAAATAACGGTGCTCAGAGGTGGGTAGGGGGTAGAGACAAGGGCTGGTACTGGGGGGTGGGTAGGGTGTAGAACCAAGGAATGGTGCTCGGAGGTGGGTAGGGGGTATAGACAAGGGATGGTACTGAGGGGTGAGTAGGGTGTAGAACCAAGTAACGGTGCTCGGAGGTGGGTAGGACGTGGAGACAAGGGATGGTACTAGGGGGGTGGGTGGGGGGTAGAACCAAGTAATAGTGCTCGGAGGTGGGTAGGACGTGGAGACAAGGGATGGTACTGGGGGGGGTGGGTGGGGGGTAGAACCAAGTAATGGTGCTCGGAGGTGGGTAGGGGGTAAAGACAAGGAATGGTACTGGGGGGGTGTTGGGGGGGTAGAACTAAGGAATGGTGCTTGGAGGTGGGTAAGGGGTGGAGACAAGGGATGGTACTGGGGGGGTGGGTAGAGTGTAGAACCAAGGAATGGTGCTCGGAGGTGGGTAGGGGGTAGAGACAAGGGATAGTACTGGGGGGAAGTAGAACCAAGTAACGGTGCTCGGAGGTGAGTAGGGGGTAGAGACAAGGGATGGTACTGGGGGTGGGGGGGTTGGGGGGTGGAACCAAGGAATGGTGCTCGGAGGAGGGTAGGGGGTAGAGACAAGGGATGGTACTGGGGGGGTGGGTGGGGGGTAGAACCAAGGAATGGTGCTCGGAGGTGGGTAGGGGGTAGAGACAAGGGATGGTACTGGGGGGGCGGGTGGGGAGTAGAACCAAATAACGGTGCTCAGAGGTGGGTAGGGGGTAGAGACAAGGGCTGGTACTGGGGGGTGGGTAGGGTGTAGAACCAAGGAATGGTGCTCGGAGGTGGGTAGGGGGTATAGACAAGGGATGGTACTGAGGGGTGAGTAGGGTGTAGAACCAAGTAACGGTGCTCGGAGGTGGGTAGGACGTGGAGACAAGGGATGGTACTGGGGGGGTGGGTGGGGGGTAGAACCAAGTAATGGTGCTCGAAGGTAAGTAGGGGGTAGAGACAAGGGATGGTACTGGGGGTGGGGGGGTTGGGGGGTGGAACCAAGGAATGGTGCTCAGAGGTGGGTAGGGGTAGAGACAAGGGGTGGTACTATGGGGGCGGGTGGGGGGTAGAACCAAATAACGGTGCTCGGAGGTGGGTAGGGGGTAGAGACAAGGGATGGTACTGGGGGTGGGGGGGTTGGGGGGTGGAACCAAGGAATGGTGCTCAGAGGTGGGTAGGGGGTAGAGACAAGGGGTGGTACTATGGGGGAGGGTGGGGGGTAGAACCAAATAACGGTGCTCGGAGGTGGGTAGGGGGTAGAGACAAGGGATGGTACTGGGGGTGGGGGGGTTGGGGGGTGGAACCAAGGAATGGTGCTCAGAGGTGGGTAGGGGGTAGAGACAAGGGGTGGTACTATGGGCGCGGGTGGGGGGTAGAACCAAATAACGGTGCTCGGAGGTGGGTAGGGGGTAGAGACAAGGGATGGTACTGGGGGGGCGTGTGGGGGGTAGAACCAAGTAACGGTGCTCGGAGGTGAGTAGAGGGTAGAGACAAGGGATGGTACTGGGAGGTGGGTAGGGTGTAGAACCAAGTAATGGTGCTCGGAGGAGGGTAGGGGGTAGAGACAAGGGATGGTACTGGGGGGGGTGGGTGGGGGGTAGAACCAAGGAATGGTGCTCGGAGGTGGGTAGGGGGTAGAGATAAGGGATGGTACTGGGGGGGCGGGTGGGGAGTAGAACCAAATAACGGTGCTCAGAGGTGGGTAGGGGGTAGAGACAAGGGCTGGTACTGGGGGGTGGGTAGGGTGTAGAACCAAGGAATGGTGCTCGGAGGTGGGTAGGGGGTAGAGACAAGGGATGGTACTGGGGGGGCGTGTGGGGGGTAGAACCAAGGAATGGTGCTCGGAGGTGGGTAGGACGTGGAGACAAGGGATGGTACTGGGGGGGTGGGTGGGGGGTAGAACCAAGTAATGGTGCTCGGAGGTGGGTAGGACGTGGAGACAAGGGATGGTACTGGGGGGGGTGGGTGGGGGGTAGAACCAAGTAACGGTGTTCGGAGGTGGGTAGGGGGTAGAGACAAGGGATGGTACTGAGGGGTGAGTAGGGTGTAGAACCAAGGAACGGTGCTCGGAGGTGGGTAGGGGGTAGAGACAAGAGATGGTACTGAGGGGTGAGTAGGATGTAGAACCAAAGTAACGGTGCTCGGAGGTGGGTAGGAGGTGGAGACAAGAGATGGTACTGGGAGGTAGGTAGGGGGTAGAACCAAAGTAACGGTGCTCGGAGGTGGGTAGGGGGTAGAGACAAGGGATGTTACTGGGAGGTAGGTAGGGGGTAGAACCAAGTAACGGTGCTCGGAGGTGGGTAGGAGGTGGAGACAAGGGGTGACTCGAAAGAGGGGAGTACCTGCACCGATTCTCTAAGTAAAAAGCCCTGCCAATAGCAATGAATTCCTGATTACAAAGCAGAGGGTACTACTTGAATTTTTCAGTATTGATTACACAATAGTATTTGTTAGTTTTGTATCATCGTTGCACAGATATTTAATTATTCATTCGAAAATTTCCGTGTTTAGTAGATTTTTAATAAATACGTTTCCGCGATCGGTGCAATCGCCTTTCAAATTATGAGCCAAATGAAATCTGACAGACAAACGTGTCTCGTGAGAAGATTATACCTTTTGTATGGGGCTCTCCATGGCGGAGGTGAGAGGTGAGGGCAGGATCGGGGGCGGGGATGGTGATTATACTTGGAAACACCTCTGTGGGTGGTGAGATTCCTGGCTGACATACCGTGGAGGAATGTGATGAAGAGAGCAATGTGCAAACAAGCCCTGAAGTGTGTTATCTTTGGCCATTCTTCGGCATTAGACTTCTTCTAGAATGGACACCTCGGGAACATAGGATTCCCATTATTTAAGCCTCATCACTGCAAATTCATTCATTTATTAGATAACAAATCTCAGTAGGCCCCGTAATGTGTTGTCTTTGGTCATTCACGATCACCAACACTGGACATCTCAGGAGGCTTTACACTTTTTTAGGCCAGGGGTCTCCAAACTTTCTAAACAAAGGGCCAGTTTTTTTCCTTCATACTTTAAAGAGGGGGAGACTGTGGTCAGTGGGAATAAACAATGTCAGTGGGAGGAATAGTGCCCCATCACTGATATCAGTGGGAGGAATAGTGTCCCATCATTGGTATCAGTGGGAGGAATAGTGTCCCATCACTGATATCAGTGGGAGGAATAGTGTCCCATCATTGGTATCAGTGGGAGGAATAGTGTCCCATCATTGGTGTCAGTGGGAGGAATAGTGTCCCATCATTGGTATCAGTAGGAGGAATAGTGCCCCATCACTGATATCAGTGGGAGGAATAGTGTCCCATCATTGGTATCAGTGGGAGGAATAGTGTCCCATCATTGGTGTCAGTGGGAGGAATAGTGCCCCATCATTGGTATCAGTGGGAGGAATAGTGTCCCATCATTGGTATCAGTGGGAGGAATAGTGTCCCATCATTGGTATCAGTGGGAGGAATAGTGTCCCATCATTGGTGTCAGTGGGATGAATAGTGCCCCATCATTGGTATCAGTGGGAGGAATAGTGCCCCATTATTGGTGTCAGTGGGAGGAATAGTGTCCCATCATTGGTGTCAGTGGGAGGAATAGTGCCCCATCATTGGTATCAGTGGGAGGAATAGTGTCCCATCATTGGTATCAGTGGGAGGAATAGTGCCCCATCATTGGTGTCAGTGGGAGGAATAGTGCCCCATCATTGGTATCAGTGGGAGGAATAGTGTCCAATCATTGGTATCAGTGGGAGGAATAGTGTCCCATCATTGGTGTCAGTGGGAGGAATAGTGCCCCATCATTGGTGTCAGTGGGAGGAATAGTGCCTCATCATTGGTATCAGTGGGAGGAATAGTGCCCCATCATTGGTATCAGTGGGAGGAATAGTGTCCCATCATTGGTGTCAGTGAGAGGAATAGTGCCCAATCATTGGTATCAGTGTGAGGAATAGTGCCCCATCATTGGTGTCATTGAAAGGAATAGTTCCACATCATTGGTATCAGTGGGAGGAATAGTGCCCCATCATTGGTGTCAGTGGGAGAAATAGTGCCCCATCATTGGTATCAGTGGGAGGAATAGTGCCCCATCATTGGTGTCAGTGGGGGGAATAGTGTCCCATCATTGGTATCAGTGGGAGGAATAGTGCCCCATCATTGGTGTCATTGAAAGGAATAGTTCCCCATCATTGGTATCAGTGCGAGGAATAGTGCCCCATCATTGGTGTCAGTGGGAGAAATAGTGCTCCATCATTGGTATCAGTGGGAGGAATAGTTCCCCATCATTGGTATCAGTGGGAGGAATAGTGCCCCATCATTGGTGTCAGTGGGAGAAATAGTGCTCCATCATTGGTATCAGTGGGAGGAATAGTTCCCCATCATTGGTATCAGTGGGAGGAATAGTGTCCCATCATTGGTATCAGTGGGAGGAATAGTGCCCCATCATTGGTATCAGTGGAAGGAATAGTGCCCCATCATTGGTATCAGTGGGAGGAATAGTGTCCCATCATTGGTATCAGTGGGAGGAATAGTGTCCCATCATTGGTATCAGTGGAAGGAATAGTGCCCCATCATTGGTATCAGTGGGAGGAATAGTGTCCCATCATTGGTGTCAGTGGGAGGAATAGTGCTCCATCATTGGTATCAGTGGGAGGAATAGTTCCCCATCATTGGTATCAGTGGGAGGAATAGTGCCCCATCATTGGTATCAGTGGGAGGAATAGTTCCCCATCATTGGTATCAGTGGAAGGAATAGTGCCCCATCATTGGTATCAGTGGGAGGAATAGTGTCCCATCATTGGTATCAGTGGGAGGAATAGTGTCCCATCATTGGTATCAGTGGGAGGAATAGTGTCCCATCATTGGTATCAGTGGGAGGAATAGTGTCCCATCATTGGTGTCAGTGGGAGGAATAGTGTCCCATCATTGGTATCAGTGGGAGGAATAGTGTCCCATCATTGGTATCAGTGGGAGGAATAGTGCCCCATCATTGGTATCAGTGAGAGGAATAGTGCCCCATCATTGGTATCAGTGGGAGGAATAGTGTCCCATCATTGGTGTCAGTGGGAGGAATAATCCAGCCTGCAGGCCGCAGATTGAAGGCCTCTGCCTTAGTCAGGCTTTGAAAGCAGAACTAAATCCTTCTATACTGGTCTTTCCTCTCGTTGTGTTGTCTGATGTCTCCTTGTATCTCTCACTTCGGATGCCCGGCTTTGTCTTCATGCCAAAAATAAAATAAAAGGATTCCATATATTGAATTAAAGCAATTACAGGTATAGAGTTACCAGAATATAATAATCACCCCCCCCCCCCCCCATATAATGACCCTGTAAATAATAGATGGAGGATGCGGGCCGAGTTCCTGCGTTTCATTATACAAATGTTCTGCAGCATGGCACAGCAGTCAGGAAAACGCTGGCACCCCGGCAATGTTGGCATGGTAGAGCGAGCAGCGCTCATACTACATCTGTGTGCGCACCAAGCAATACTGAGGAGCCGTGTAAATGCCTGACGCTGGCAGCACATGTGAATTATGCTTCGCATGCAAACCCGAGCAACCATTGCTAATGTCGCATTCACATGGGTACACTTGTCATCTGTTCCCTTCATGGGGCACAGGGTTGGTTTCTTTTTTTTTTGCTTCGTACAAAATTATTAGGAGCTCCATATGCTTCTGTATATGTCTGGATAGAGAGGAAAAAAATTCTGTGAGCTAAGGTGTTTCTTCTGCCTTCCTTTGTTTAAAGATGACCTCCAGGCAGATATAAGGAACGGAAATAAATGCAGCTCCATAATACATCATCGAATGTACACTATATTACCCAAAAGTATTGGGACGCCTGCCTTTACATGAACTTTAATGACATTCCGTCCGTAGGGTTCCACATTGAGTTGGCTCCACCCTTCCCAGCTATAACAGCTTCAACTCTTCTGGGAAGGCCGTCCACAAGGTTTAGGAGGGTGTCTATGGGAACGTTTGACCATTCTTCCAGAAGAGCATTTGTGAGGTCTGGCACTGATGTTGGACTGCCTGGCTCGCAGTCTCCTCTCGAATTCATCCCAAAGGTGTTCTATCGGGGTTGAGGCAGGCCAGTCAAGTTCCTCCACCCCCTAAACTCGCTCATCCATGTCTTGACCAGTGTAGTTAAGATGTCCCACCTTCATAAGGCTGCCACCATTTTCATACTCCAAAACCCGTCCCACCTATCATTACCTACTTATTAACGAGACCACACTATAACTGGCCATAGCAGCCTTTTTATTCACAAATATTCAAAATTATATAAAGATTTTAATCATAACATAAAATTTCTATAATCTCAGTTGCCCCCCCCCCCGTGGTCTTTGACGGCACTTCCCAACACAACTCCATTCCACTTCCACACTGCGGGCTTTTGTGTATTAGGCCTCCAGCCGTGTCCCACCAGCCCAGAGACAAACCCATTCCCACAGTGCCACCACTACCATCATCCAGTTAACCCGTGTTAACTGAATATACCATGGACCCATACCATACTTCCATCTCGTAGGTTACTTGCCACCATCAAAGACCACCGCCGCCATCTCCTTGCTGCCCATGCAAGGTCCATAAAGAACACCTATGAAGCCTTATAAGGCTTCAAAGGTGTTCTTAGGTGTTCTATCAGGTTGAGGTCAGGCCAGTTAGGTTCCTCCACCACAAACTCGCTCATCAATGTCTTTATGGACCTTCCTTGGTGCACTGGTGAGCAGTCATGTTGGAACAGGAAGGGGCCGTCCCCAAACTGTTCCCACAAAGTTTAGAGCATGAAATTGTCCAAAATATCTTGGTATGTTGATGTCTTAAGAGTTCCCTTCACTGGAACCAAGGGGCCAAGCCCAACCACTGAAAAACAACCCCCACACCATAATCCCCCCTTCACCAAATGATTTGGACCAGTGCACAAAGCAAGGTCCATTAAGACATGGATGAGCAAGTTTGGGGTGAAGGAATGGCCTGACCTCAACCCAACAGAACACCTTTGGGATGAATTAGAGCGGAGACTGCGAGCCAGGCCTTCTCGTCCAGCATCAGTGCCTGACCTCGCAAATGCGCTTCTGGAAGAATGGTCAAACATTCCCATAGACACACTCCTAAACCATGTGGACCACCTTCCCAGAAGAGTTGAAGTTGTTATAGCTGCAAAGGGCGGGGCCAACTCAATATTATACCCTACGGGCTAAGACTGGGATGCCATTAAAGTTCATGTACACGTAAAGGCAGGCGTCCCAATACTTTTGGTAAAATAGTGTATTTTAAGTGCAATTCTTAGGAGTTCCTTCATTTGATTTGGTATCAGCCTCTCGTAATTGTAGAAGGACTGGAAGCCAATCATCTCAGCTGCATGCAAATATGCTACCTTACGTTGGTGGACAGTGATCAAGAGCTCTTTTACATTTGGTGATTAATGAAGAAATACCATTTTACATTTGTGGTCACTGGAGAAGTGCACCCTTAGATAGTCCTTGGATGTCACCTTGCATGGGCTATACACGCGGTTCTCCCAACCACAGCTCCCGGAAAAGATGCCCCTTTTTACAGGGGGTTTCCAGCCATTTGTGTTGCCCTCCCTATCCACAGCGATTCTGTGAGTATTTTATAGCCTTTTCCTCCCTTTTGGCCTTTTTCAAAAGACAACTATCTAAGGATTTTTATATTTTATTACAGATGTACACATGCTTGCTCCTGAAAAATGGATAAAATTCCATGAAATGCGTCAAGCTTTTGTACCTATCACCTTCTTTTTCTCAAACCAATAGGGATGGAGGCATGACTAGGTCCCTGCCTCATTCAAAATCCCAAAAATCTCCTTTTTTGCACCCTTAATTTGAAGGTCTGTGGAGAAGGACCTCCTTATATTTCTGTCAGTAGATATTGACTCCTTTACATTGGCAGTCTGTGGAGAAGAGCCCCTTACATTCATGGTCAGAGGAAAAGGGTCCTACTACATATGAAGTCAGTGAAGAAGGGTCCCCTATGGTCAGTATAGAAGAGCCCTCTTACATTTGAGGTCAGTGCGGAAGTACAGTACATTCTTACATTGAAGATCACATTCTTACATTGAAGATCAGATGGGAAGGGCCCCATTATATTGGTGGTCAGTAGAGGAAGACCTCCATTTGTGTCAGTGGGGAAAACCCTAAATTTGGTGATTAGTGAAGAATTGTCCCTTTTTTTATTGGAGAAGGGATCACTGGAGAAACGCACACTTCAATTGAAGATCGGTGGAGAAAGACCCCATTACATTGGTGAACAGTGGAGAAGTGCCCCTCACATTGGTGGTTAGTGGGTGAAAGTCATCATTGATCAGCAGGAAAAGGGTCCCACTACATAGGTAGTCAATGAAGAAGAGATCGCTCACATTGGTTATCGGTGAAGAGGCGTCCCCTTACATTGTTAGTCAGTGAAGAAGAGTCTCCTTACATTTGTGGTCAGTAAAGAAGCGCACCCTTAATTTGAAGGTCTGCGGAGAAGGACCTCCTTATATTTGTGTCAATGGAGATTGACCCCATTACATTGGTAATCTATGGAGAAGAGCCCCTTACATTATTGGTCGGGAGAAAAGGGCCCCACTACATTTGAAGGCAATGAAGAAGTCTACTGTTACATTTGTGGTCAGTGGAGAAGTACATTCTTAAATCAAAGGTCAGTGGAGAAGGACCCCATTACACTGGTGGTCAGTATAGAAGGCCCTCCTTATATTTGTATCAATGGAGAAGGGCCTTTACTTTGTTAGCCAGTGGGAGAAGAACCCTTTATATTGCTGGTCATTGAATAAAGGCCCCACTGCATTGGTAGTCAGTGAAGAAGAGCCTCAGTGCATTGGTAGTCAGTGGAGAAGGCCTCTTCTTACATTGGTGGTCAGCGTAGAAAGGTCCTCTTACATTTGTGGTCAGTGTAGAAAGGTTCTCTTGTACTTGTGCTCAGTGTAGAAGAGTCCCCTTACATTGGTTTTCAGTGTAGAAAGGTCCTCTTGTATTTGTGGTCAGTGTAGAAGAGCCCCCTTACATTAATAGTCAATTGGAGGAATGCTCCTTGCATTGGTGGTCAGCAGGGAAGCCCCCCCTCCCCCCTTTACATTGGTGTTCAATAGATAAGAATCCTCCTACATTCGTGATAAGAGGAGAAGGACCTTACTTTGATGGTCAGTAAAAAAAGGACCCTTACATTTGCAGTCACCTAAAAAATACCCCTTATAGTGGTGGTTAGTGAGCGTTCCTCTACATTAATGTTCAATATGTGAAGGGCTCTCTTACAACAGTAGTCAATGTAATGTCCACTTACACTGGTGGCCAGGGAGAAGAATGCCATCCTCCCAGACAATTAACCTAATCACCAATGTCAGTGGTTACTTACCTGAGAGAGTAGGCTCCACTGGTTCCATTGGTGGCACCAACTGGAAGATCGATCTGCTCTCGAGGAACCCCTGGCAAACTCTGGAGGAACCCTGGCTGAGAAAGGTTCTCCTAAAGCACCTCATTTGTCAATAATTGCCCCGTGGTTTCTCCTGGTAAATATCAATATCTAATGATAGACATGTAAGAGTAGTAGTTGAAGTACTCTATGATCCCCAATGACCTTTTGCAATATAATCACTACTGTGCCTTCTTCTTCTAAGCAGAAGTGCTATGAAAGTCTATGAACTGAAGTCAATGAATTGTGCCGATTCTTAACAGCCAAAGAAAATTGACATAACATTCCTTGCTTCTCTTTTTAAAGAACTCTTTCTTCCTCCTTCATTACATATTCTATCATATCGCACATCAGTGAATTCAGAATATCATAAACTCCATCTCACGTCATTGGTGGTAACACCACATCTATACAACAGCAGCTGCAGCTGTACCATATCATTTGAAGGACACAATGGCGCAATAAAACCGTCCTTCGTATGGATAAAACATGATATTATTCACATGGCTCATTAACATCCCCTGCCAGTCTTCTTCACCCGTTTCCAGTGACAGTAGTTAATGCCTCATTATTTTATTGTGGATAGTGCATGACTACGATATAGATCCAATATTGCAATCCAATCAAGCCGATTCATTGAACATTGTGTAAGCCGTGCTGGCATTACAATAATCAAGTTCATTGTTTAAACCATCAGACTTATTAATAGAGTTGCTGAGAGACAGTGTCTTGTAGGGTGAAGGCATTATATTGAAAGTCACATGGGCCCCAGCTGAGCTGGAATTTATTTGGTTTCTGCTGCTGCTCAGCTAACCTTCAAAATAAGACCAAATGTCCATCCAATAGTCCTTTTAAGGAGAGAACAGTATCAACTACTGTACCTTCTGGACTGAGATGCCAGGAGGGCCCTGAAGATGGGGAAGACCTTTGTAGCGCTAACCCCGCAGAAGTCGCTGGTAACTGGTTCCCCTATTGCTGCACAGCCAGGCAACGCACATTTTCCACTTGCACCCAGACACAAGAAGCCAGTCCCTTTGGCTTTGTTTTTGTTGTTTTATTAGGGGTAACAACTTGGACAGGGTGGGGGAATTTATGGGATGCCCAACTTGACTTGAGGAACGCAGATGAGGGCAACTTCCTTCCTACATACAGAGATAATATCCTGGACTGCTCTCCTTCCTGGACTCACTCAGTCTTTATGGACCAGTAGCAAAAGTCCCCTATGGACCAGGAGCTTTCAGCCCCTTTGGAAAGTAGCACAAAGTGTTGAAAAGCTGCATGCAGGAGTATCTCCTCTCCTCTTGTAGAACTGCTCCCAGCTCCACCGCCTGCAGATGCTACCAGCCCTCCTGGCTGCTTGTCTTCCAGCCCACCCGGCTGCGCTAAAGATCTCCCAGGACAAGGGATAAAGAGTAAGCACAACGCTGTCCTTTTGAAAGCTTGCTACATGTGGCAGTCTCTCCTCTTGTGAATCCCTGGGTGTGCTGACGTATTCACCCTGTCCCCCGTGTCCCCTGCAAGATTCCTTCTCAAACCAAGACGCTGAAAGGATTCTTTCACACCAGCCCAAGCCCCAGCCTGGAGGCAGAGCCCCCTAGACCCAGAAGAACCCTCCTTGGCTCTTGAAAAGCCTCCTTAGCACTCCATCTTCCATCTGACTCCCCTGCTGGCATGGCTCCACCATATTTAGGGGCTGACCCAGAAACCCTGCAAGGCCCTCTGCCTGGTGATTGGCCAGATTTCCTCAAGTATGTAGATCAGCCCTCCTGGCCTCAGTCCACTAACTTCTAGAAGTTTCTTCAAACTTCCAGATCCAGGGGGAGGTACCAGAGACCAGCCTGACCTGCAGTAAACCCTGATCCATTTTTTAGACTCACAAGCTAACCATTAGTCATAACATAAATTTGCACTATTAATTCCTGCATGGAGCAGCCAGTCTGAATAGCAATAGAATACAGCTTCAAAAATGTTCCCAGAGTACTGTGCTTTAAGTGGGTTGGTCCTGTGCCTACAGCTGTTCATCTGTGTTTCCAGCCAAGAGACTCCTCCAGCCACTCATCTGGACTACCAGACTAGGTCTGCTTCACTATAAGAGGTACGCTTTTTTAGGGGTCAAGTAGCTGTTTTTGTACTTTACTTTGCCGGATTACTAATGTAATGGTTCCCCTCTATATTCGGTTCCTACATAGCAGCCATTATCTACCAGGGTTCTGCGGAAATAAGGCTGCAAGTCCTTGAAGGCTCCATATAACCATACCAAAAAACCCTGTGTTTCTGACACCAGTTAGTGACATTATGCCTCCAGCTGCAAAAGATCACCCTGGGGCCTATCCCAGCTGACCTCAGACACATACTGGTCTACAACTACCTGGTCACTATGAGCTGACCAACTAAAGGACACCACACCGAAAACGGTCCCCAGCCATTTTCCCAAAACTCCAGATTTAAACCACCTTCAAGAACCAGAAACTGCCACTATCTGCTACTCTGTAATCCAGACCATCCAGAGTCGATAAATAGATTCCCCTTCCACTCAGTCATGTAGACCCTGAGCTTAGATCCCTTCCCTTACAGCTATGGGCCTGTCTTTAAGTTCTAATCTATGACTTTAATTGTCACGGTTGACACTGCCAGCTGCTACAGAAAGATTTATCTAAAGGGTCCCATCCAAGGGACCCTCATGACTCGTAGTTACATCCCTGTCAGAAATAGTCTTGCAGGTTCTTGAAGGCACCCTATAACCATACCAAAAAACCCTGTGTTTGTGGCACAAGTTAGCCATTATATGTCGCCAGCTGCAAAACACCACCCTGAGGACTATCTTAGCTGACCCCAAACACGTACTGGTCTACAACTACCTGACCACTATGAGTTGACCAACTAGAGGACACCAACCATTTTCCCAAAAACTCCAGATTTAAATCCCCTTCAAGGACCCCAAATTGCCATCATCTGCCATCTAGACCATTCAGAGTCAATAAATAGGTTCCCCTTCCACCTAGTCTTGTAGACCTTGCGCTTATATCACTTCCCTTACAGCCTACGAGCCTGTCTTTAAGTTCAGATCTATGACTTTCATTGTCACGGTTGACACTGCCAGCTGCTACAGAAATATTTTATTCAAGAGGTCCTATCCAAGGGCCCTCATGACTCTATGTCTATGTCTTGCAGGTTCTTGAAGGCACCATATATCCATACCAAAAAAAAAAATTGTGTTGGTGAAACCAGTTAGCCTCCATATGTCTCCAGCTGCAAAACACCAACCTGAGAACTTTCTCAGCTGACCCCAGACACGTACTGGTCTACAACTACCTGGTCACTATGAGTTGACCACCTTGAGAGCACCACACCCAAGATGGGTCCCCAATCATTTTCCCAAAAACTCCAGATTTAAATCACCTTCAAGGACCTCAAATTGCCACCATTTGCTATGCTGTAATCCACACCATCCAAAGTGGATACATTGATTCCCCTTCCACCCAGTCATGTAGACCCTGCACTTATATCACTTCCCTTATAGCTACAGGCCTGTTGTTAAGTTCAGATCTATGACTTTCATTGTCACGGTTGACACTGCCAGCTGCTACAGAAACAGTTATCCAAGGTCATCCAAATTTTGCTATGGGGCCCCAAGGTTCATAGTTATGTCCCCGGTCACAATACAACCAGTCAATGTTCCTCTGTCAGAAAAACAGCCTTTGCAGGTTATTAAAAGTCCATACTTTGGTCTGCCAGAGAGGGGAGGGAGAACAGAGGCCAGTGTGTCTTAATGGAGCATCACAGGAGATCCGGCTATTTAACGTTCTATTTTCTTTAACAGCTCCTGCAAGATGTATTTATGCCGTGCGAGACGTATGCGCAGCCTCTGCCTGGAGCTGTGACGGCCTGCTGAGAGGGTCCTGCATTAGGTAACCAGCTTCCTCGGAATACAGGAGGGATTGAGAGATTAACACATATTTGGGAGCAGCTGTGAAGAATGTAAATTGCCAATTTAGGCTGGAGGAGGTTGTCGGTGGGAGCAGAGGCCATGGGAGGAAATGTTGACTTTGGACGAAGGCAAAAGAGCCCACGAGCGACAAAGGGCCTCATTCACTTCCTAGTATTTATGAGGTTTGCTTGGCCCCTATAGTCTGGCAGTGGCCTCCCATCGCTCAGTACGTGTTCCCTGTAATTACTGTCACGCTGCCCTCAAATTTGTTCAGGCAGTAAAATACGGGGACACCGGTCTTAATCATTCGCGTTTTCCAGGAAACCAGAATTGGGTTGACGTCTGGGGGGGCTCGCGACTACACCTGAAATGTGACCTACGTCACCCTGCCATGAGCCCGAATCTTCGTGTCACTGTTTCAGGGTGGGGACAATCTGACAAATCCTTATTGTCTGGGAGCTTTTTTATTTTGTCTATTTCCCCCCCAGCATCTCATGAGCCCCTTGTATTTACAGACATTGCTGTGATTAAATAAATTGTAATGTATTTTGTTTGTATATTATATCAAATGATAATATAATTTAACAAATGAAATCAAATTATCCAAAGTGAATACATTCTATTTCTGAAGCACTGTGTATTATAACCAATTGCCTTTTTTTTTTCTTTTTATCCTCCTTTTTTTGCTATGTTGGTCCACAGGAAGCCTGGGTGACAACACAGAAGCAAAACTGGGAGAGGAGGACAGAAAGTTGTCACCTTATAACAGGAAGTTCCTGAACATTGACCTTCATGGCAAGTAAACCAGATATTGTTTAATGACCTGTGGACCGTATCTGGGCAATGTGTGTTGAAACGACCACTCGTAGACTCTACAGGAAACCTGGGTGATTACACAGAAGCATGATGGGGAGACAGGACAGAAGTGTTGTCACCCAATAACAGGAAGTTCCTGAACACGGACCTTCATGGCAGGTAAACCCAGGGCATTTTTTCAGCGGGAATGCGGGGGAACGCAGTTCCAGCACCTCCAGCACTGAATGTATGTAATGGCAAGGGGTGCTGGGGTGGGCTGGAGGGTCTATTGTTGCTGGAGCGGATCTATTTTTGAGTGGCGGTCTATTGTTGCTGGTGGGTCAATTATTGCTGGAAGAGATCTACTATTGATGGAGGGGGTCTATTGTTGCTGGCTGCTGGATAGTATATTCATGCTGGCTGCTGGGAGATCTGTTGTTGCTGCTGGGTGGTATTTTGTTGTGGGGGTCCATTATTGCTAGGGGGGGGTCTATTGTCTCTGAGTGAATCTATTGCTGCTGGGGGGGGGGGGTATATTGCTGCTCGCTATTTTACTACTTTTCTTGCTATCATTAACAAATTTTATACAAATTACTTAGCAGTAGCACCACACAATTCATACTTGGCTCTGTACTCTCTAAAAGGGGCAGTACTGAGAGGTGGATAGGGGGTGAAACCAAGGAATGTTGCTCAGAGGTGGGTAGGAGGCGGAGATAAGAAGTGACTCAGAAGGGGGGAGTTCCTGCACCTATTCTCTGAGGGAAAAAAAGCCTTGCGTAAACCAGATATTGTTCAAAGACCAGTGGACCATTCCTGGGTCCATTTGTGTTGAAACAACCATTCGTAGACTCCACAGGAAACCTGGATGATAATACAGAGCAAAATTGGGAGATAGGACAGAAGTGTTGTCACCCAATAACAGTAAGTTCCTGAACACAGACCTTCATGGCAGGTAAAACCAGATAGTGTTCAAAGACCTGTGGACCATTCCTGGGTCCACGTGTGTTGAAACAACCATTCGTAGACTCCACAGGAAGCCTTGGTGATAATACAGAGCAAAATTAGGAGATAGGACAGAAGTGTTGTCACCCAATAACAGGAAGTTCCTGAGCACGGACCTTCATGGCAGGTAAACCAGATATTGTTCAAAGACCTGTGGACCATTCCTGGGTCCACGTGTGTTGAAATAACCATTCGTAGACTCCACAGGAAGCCTGGGTGATGATACAGAGCAAAATTAGGAGATAGGACAGAAGTGTTGTCACCCAATAACCGGAAGCTCCTGAACACGGGCCTGGCAGGAAAACCAGATATTTTTTAATGACCTGTGGACCATGTCTGGGTAATGTGTGTTGAAACGACCACTTGTAGGCTCTACAGGTAACCTAGGTGACTACACAGAAAGCAAAACTGGAAGACAGGACAGAGTGTTGCCACCCTATAACGGGAACTGAACATGGACCTTCATTATAGGTAAACCAGATATTGTTTAATGACCAGTGGACCATGCCTGTGTAATATATGTTGAAAAAACCACTCATAGACTCCACCGGAAGCCTAGGAGACAATGCAGAAGCAAACATAGGAGGGACAGAGTGTTGTCACCTTATAAAAGGAAGTTCCTGAATAAGGACTATCATGGCAGCATCACCAGGTATTATTTAATGACCAATGGACCAAACCTGGGTAATGTGTGTTCAAACGGACACAGGAATCCTGAGTGACAACAAAGAAGCAAAACTGGGAAAGAGGGACAGAGCGTTTTCACCTTTAACAGGAAGTTACTGAACGTCGACATTCATGACAGATAAACCAGATATTGTTTAATGACCAGTGGACCATGTCTGGGTAATGTGTGTTGAAACTACTACTTGTAGACTCCACAGGAAGCCTTGGTGACAATACAGACGCCAAACTGGGAGACAGAGACAGAGTGTTGTCTTCCCTTTAACAGGAAGTTCCTAATTGAGAACCTTCACGGCAGGAAAACTAGACCACTGCAACATCCCTGAGCAATGTGTGTTGAAACGACCACATGTAGACTCTACAGGAAGCCTGAGTGACTACTCAGAAACAAAATTAGGAAATAGGACAGAGTGTTGTCACCCTATAACAGGAAGTGCCTGACCAAGAACTGAGAAATTAATGACTGACAAACCATGCCTGGGTAATGTGGGTTCAAATGGATACTTGTAGACTTTACAGGAAGCTTTGCTGATGACACAAATGCAAATTTGGTAAACAGGGAAAAAAACGCTGTCAACCTAAAACAGGAAGTAACTGTTTTAGACCTTCATGGCAGGAAAACCAGATATTGTTTAACCTCTTGGCACTAGCTGCACATATATATATGCGGCCCCTCGGCAGGTGGGCCTTGATGCCGAGTGGCCCCATATTTGCTACCCTGTTAAAAAAAAACATAGAGCTCCCATCATGGTACCTGGCAGGGATCGGTAGGCTGCCGATGCATACTTGCGATCGGGAGCTTTCCGCTCATCTGACCGCTGTGACTGTAAACTCTTAAAGGGCTGGGAGGCGGTCAGCACGAAAGGGTTAAAGACCAGTGGACCATGTCTGGGAAAGGCCACTTACAATCTCCTCTGGAAAGCCACGAAGACACGATGACAACGTCCAACTGGAGACAGGAAGACAGGAACAGTGTTGTCACCTTGCAACTTGTAACTGGACCCCCCTTGCACTGGCACCCGGTCAAATTTTCTTAAAATTTGACCGGGTGCAAAAAAAACGAATTTTCTGCATTCGGTTTATTTGCTACCAATTGAACCACAACTGTGCTATAACCTATTTCCATACAAGCTCCTCAACTAGGCTTAATTAGAAAACAATCCCAGTGCAATTATTATGTAAAAGGCTAATAGGTTTGCTCCATCAGGGTTCTCTTGATGCCTTGGCAAGCCTTGGATCTCCTTAGGGAATTAGAATTTCAGGTAAAGGTAAAATAACCCCGCGCAGGTATGTTCCCAGGTGACCAATTAACCTCGTGGCCTACAAGCTGGTGGGCTGACAATGGAGAAGGGCCTTTGTTGCCAAGAAGATGTCTAACCAGCCCCAACAGATATCACCGGGAAGGTTTCTTACATTTAAAACGGTGAGCAAATATATGTTTGATAACAAACAAGAGAAAACACAAGACGAGGACCATACAGAAGTAGGAGACTTTCATTGAGCGTCGCCCATGATCCGTCTCACAAAAGCCACTTGATCACAGGTCAGCCATGTTCCTCCTTGGCATTAAAGGGGTTACAAATTTTTCCAACTCTCTTGGGAGAATACAAAAAAGCCCTCAAGAAAACAGAACACGATTATTTGAGGCTGCTTAATTGGGAGGGAGATAATTGGGGTAGAACTTGCAAGCAAAGAACACAAAGCATTTAGCTCTGAACGGAAAGTGAAGCTAATAATTACTCAGACAAAAGACCGGCTCAGGAGGGCAGAAAATGTTTGAAAAAAAAATGAAAAAAGGGGGGGGATTTTAGGAAGGGAGGGGGGGGGGATAGAAATTGTGGGAAGATATTTAACCCCTTTTGATCTGTCTTTAAAGTGAGCTCGCAAATTGAATACTAAACAGAGCTCTCGGAATGCTAAGGATAATTATTTTGCTTAAAAAAAAAATATTTTGTAAGCAAAAAAGCATGCCAAAAAGGTAGGACTTTAATGTCTCCGGTGGAGCATTGTTGTATAGGATGCTGGTTTTCCAGACAACATCATCTAGCATTATTTTATTTATAGTAAGGGATCCATAAAATAACATCTCTTGAATTACACCTTATCCCGCATGCCCTGCATATTGTAAGATATTGACGTTGCTGTATCTGGTGTTGACTCAGCTGAAGGTTGAATACAGAAACATGTATATCCCCAAAGGAAATCCAGTGTTTATTAAAGCCTAATTCCTGTCTCCCCCCCCCCCAAGGACCCCATCCCCAGCAAAGCCCCCACCAGCATCATCCTTTTTTTTTCACCTTACCTTTTTCTGATGTTTTCTGGTTTGTCAGTTCATGTGCTTGGTCCTCTACCTCTATTGCATTCTTTGTCAACCTTTTAAGTATGGAGGAAGCCTTATAATAATGACCAGGTCTCCACAAACTCCTGCTAAAATGTATGTCTATGGCCAGTCAGTTTATGTGCTGTGTCCTCTACCTCTGTGTCAGCCTTTGTCAACCTTTTTAGCATGGAGGATCCTTTAAAATAATGTTCAGGTCCTAAAGAACATCAGCTAAAAATTAGTCTTTGGCTGGTGAGTTTATGCCCTTGGTCCTTTACTTCTATGGCAGCCTTTGTCAACCTTTTCCGTATGCAGGAACCCATTAAACAATGTTCAGCTCCCAAGGAACTCATGCTAAAAATGTTGTCTGTGGTCTGTCAGTTGATGTGCTGGGTCCTCTAACTCTATTGCAGCCTTTGTCAACCTTTTTTTAGTATGGACGAACACTTGAAATAATGTTAGGGTCTCAAAGAACTCCTGCTAAAAATGATGTCTATGGCCAGTCAGTTGATGTCCTGAGTCCTCTAACTCTATGGCCGCTTTTGGCAACCTTTTTAGTATGGCGGTATAGTATGTTCAGGTCTCAAGGAAATCCTGCTAAAAATTATGTCTGTGGCCGGCCAGTTGATGGGATGGCTCCTCTACCTCTACGGCAGCTTTTGTCAACCTTTTTAATACGGAGGAACCCTCGAATAATGTTAAGGTCTCAGGGAACTCCTGCTTAAAATTATGTTTATGGCCGATCAATTGATGCGCTGAGTTCTCCACCTCTATGGCAGCCTTTGTCAACCTTTTTAGTATGGAGGAACCCTTCAAATAATGTTCGGGTCTCAAGGAACTCCTGCTAAAAATTATGTCTATGGCCAGTCAGTTGATGTGCTGGGTCCTCTACCTTTACGGTAGACTTTGTCAACCTTTTTAGTATAGAGGAACCCTTGAAATAATATTCAGATCTAGAGGAACTCCTGCTAAAAATGTTGTCTGTGGTCTGTCAATTGATGCGCTGGATCCTCCCCCTCTATGGCAGCCTTTGTTAACCTTTTTAGTATGGACGAACACTTGAAATAATGTTAAGGTCTCAAAGAGCTCCTGCTAAAAATGATGTCTATGGCCAGTCAGTTGATGTGCTGGGTCCTCTACCTTTAAGACAGCCTTTGTCAACCTTTTAGTATAGAGGAACCCTTGAAATAATGTTCAGATCTAGAGGAACTCCTGCTAAAACTGATGTCTAAGGCCGGTCAGTTGATGCGCTGAGTCCTCTACCTCTACGGCAGCCTTTGTTATCCTTTTTAGCATGGAGGAACCTTGGAAACAATGTTCAGGTCTCAAGGAACTCCTGCTAAAAATGATGTCTATGGCCAGTCAGTTGATGTGCTGAGTCGTCTAACACTACGTCAGCCTTTGTCAACCTTTTTGGTATGGAGAAACCTTTATGTTCATGTCTCAAGGAATTTCTGCTAAAAAATTATTATATCTTTGGCTCACGGGACCTTAGTACTAGTTGTAACTTGTAAAAATAGGCACAAATGGAAGAATAAAGAATGTGGTGTTTATTTGTTTTTATTATTAATCATGAAATATATATGGCCAGAAATGTGCCCATGTGGTGGTCAATAGAAATGTGGTCAACGGTTAAAGGCCCCCTATCTTTTACTGATGGTCATTGGGGGAAGGATTCACTTTCATTACTGATAAGTGGAGAAAATGATATGTTACATTGATGATCAGAATGTAGGACCAAGTATGCAGTTGTCCCCCCTTTTGGTCATAACAGCCTCCATTCTTTTGGGAAGGCTTTTCACATGATTTTGGAGGGTGTCTGTGGGAATTAGTATCCATTTGTGAGGTCAGGTACTGATGTTGCATGAGAAGACCTGGCTCACTATCGGTGTTCTATTCCAAAGTTGTTAAGTAGGGTTGAGGTCGGGGCTCTGTGCAGGCTATTCGAGTTCCCACATCCATCACACCTATGTGAGCTTGTTGGACATCTAGTTTCCAAACCATGACCTCTGATATGGAGTTGTCCCCTTCCCCTCAGGCCATTAATATGGAGTTGTACTCCCACTCTCTTTGTGGCTATAATATTCTTCGCTCTACTGGGAAGGATTTCCACAAGATTTTGAAAGGTGTCAGTGGGAATTTGTGCCCATTTTTGATATCAGGTACTGGTGTTGGATGAGAAGACCTGGCTCACCATCGGCTTTCCCTCCCGAAGGTGTTCAGTAGGGTTGAGGTCGGGGCACTGTGCAGGACACTTG
This sequence comes from Aquarana catesbeiana, assembly GCF_042186555.1. Lineage (NCBI taxonomy): Eukaryota > Metazoa > Chordata > Amphibia > Anura > Ranidae > Aquarana > Aquarana catesbeiana. Next base: position 318,477,650 of record NC_133332.1, on the reverse strand, counting down.
AGTTCCTCCAAACCAAACTGGTTAAAGCATGTCTTTATGGAGCTGGCGTTGTACACGGGGGGCGGGGGGCACAGTCGTGCTGGAAAAGTGTCTTTACCAAACTGTTACCACAAGGTTGGAGGAGCACAGTTGTCACCTATATAGGCTTGTTGGACATTCCCATTTCAAAACCATGACCATTAATAAGGAACTGGCCCAACTGTGTGGCTATAAGAGTCTCCACTCTTCTGGGAAGGCTTTCCACAAGATTTTGGAGGGTGTCTGTGAGAATTTGTACCCATTTGTGAGTTTAGGAACCATCGGTGTTCCAATTCATCCCAATGGTGTTCAGTAGGGATGAAGTCAGGGCCCTGTGCAGGGCACTTGAGTTCCTCCATGACCTCAAACCTACTGAACAGCTTTGAGATGAGAAGACCTGATCCCAAAGGTGTTCCGTAGGGTTATGGGCAAGTACTTATGTTGAATGAGAAGACCTGGCTCACCATCAGTGTTCCAATTCATTCCAATGGTGTCCAGTAGGGTTGAGGCCAGGTCTCTGTGCAGGACACTCTATCCCCTTATGACCTTAAAACCTACTGAACAGCTTTGGGATAAGAAGAACTGATCCCAAAGGTGTTCCGTAGGGTTAAGGGCAGGTACTAATGTTGGATGAGAAGACTTGGCTCACCAGGTTCCAATTCATTCCAATGCTGTTCAGTGGAGTTGAGGTCAGGGCTCTGCGCAGGACCGGGCTGGAGTTCCTCCACACCAAACTGGTCACACCATGTCTTCATGGAGCTGGCTTTGTACACTGGGTGGGGGGGGGGTACAGTTATGCTGGAACAGAAAAGGGTCTTCACCAAACTGTTACCACAAGGTTGGACGAGCACAATTGTCTACAATGTCTTTGTGTGATGGAGTATCAACAGGATCCTTCACCGGAGACACCTGAACTCCATTATTTGGAGGGGGGTGTCGACATCCTTCTGGTCTTTAGTAGTCGTGATGGTCAGGCATTCACATCCCATTGACCATATCGCGAATTCTATTTTATATTACAGAAGAAAGATTAATATTCTACAAAGAACTTGTCATTTACGTGCAAAGTGTTGGGCAATTTCGGCTCGGCTGTAGGGTGAAGACTTAGATATAAATTAGACCTTACGCTGTTACAGCGGGTGAGGATAGAAATAGTAAACAAGGTTTTATAGCCAGAGATTTGTAATAATTGGAATTTCTAGAGAAGCATTAGGATTCGGAGTTATATAAAGCCGCCTGGATGTCTAAAGTATAAAAGGCAAAAAAGCGCAGAAATAAAATAAAGAATACATTTAAAGCATTGCCAAGGCAAATGGTTCCGTTCAACTCGTTAACCTAATTTGAAGCGGGATAAATGTCTTCACATATAATTTTTAGAAAGCCTAAATGAAAGCTTCAGGAAAAAAAAAAAAAAACGTTTGATCAAGCAGACTAAGGCTATTTATGTATTGGATTAGAAGGGTTATATTTCCTGTTGTCGGAATCTATGTGTAACTGGCATTAATTTGAATCGTGCTGGATATATATTAGTACTATATATATAAGAATATACTGTATTACATTTACTAGATTTGTAATTGTGCCTGTATTTAGCCACAGCAAGTGGGCAACAACTACTGCAGTGAGTCGAAGTGCGAAGGTTGAATGCAAAGTGTATCACTCGCAATTAGATACACTATATTGTCAAAAGTATTGGGACGCCTGCCTTTACACACACATGAACTTTAATGACATCCCAGTCTTAGTCTGTAGGGTTCAATATTGAGTTGGCTCCGCCCTTTACAGCTATAACAGCTTCAACTCTTCTGGGAAGGCCGTCCACAAGGTTTAGGAGGGTGTCTATGGGAAGGTTTGACCATTCTTCCAGAAGAGCATTTGTGAGGTCAGGCACTGATATTGGACGAGAAGGCCTGGCTCGCAGTCTGCGCTCTAATGCATCCCAAAGGTATTCTAATGGGGTTGAGGTCAGGACTCTGTGCAGGTCAGTCAAGTTTCTCCACCCCAAACTCGCTCATCCATGTCTTTATGGACCTTGCTTTGTGCACTGGTGGGCAGTCATGTTGGAACAGGAAGGGGCCGTCCCCAAACTGTTCCCACAAAGTTGGGAGCATGAAATTGTCCAAAATGTCTTGGTATGCTGAGGCCTTAAGAGTTCCCTTCACTGGAACTAAGGGGCCAAGCCCAACTCCTGAGCCTCGGGTTGAGGTCTGGACTACTTCTCTTTTTTTTTTTTTTTTCTTATTGCTAACGACCTGTTTTTATCCTGTAGATATATGAGTTCTAGCTTCTCCTGAGGAAGCGAGTGTTGCCTGGTGAAACGTGTACAAAAACCTAATTCCCACATATATCGGCAGAGCTGGGGGGTTACAACTGAGCGGGGGATCAGCAGGGCTGGGGGTTACAGTTACTATTGAGTGGGGGCCCAGCAAAGCTGGGGTTTACTACTGAGTGGGGCATCACCAGAGCTGGGGTGTTACTACTGAGTGGGGGATTAGCAAAGCTGGGGGTTACTACTGAGCAGGGGATCCGTAAAACTGGGGGTTACCACTGAGTGGGGGATCAGCAGAGCTGGGGGTTATTACTGACTGGGGGCTCAGCAAAGCTTGAGGTTACTACTGAGCGGGGCATCAGCAAAGCTGGGGGTTATTACTGAGTGGGGGATCAGCAAAGCTGGGGGTTACTAAAGAGTGGGCATCATCAGAGCTGGGGTTATTACTGAACAAGGGATCAGCAGAGCTGGGGGTTACTACTGAACAGGAGATCAGCAGAGCTGGAGGTTACTACTAAGCAGGGGATCAGCAAAGCTGGGGGTTACTACAGAGTAGGCATCATCAGAGCTGGGGTTATTACTGAACAAGGGATCAGCAGAGCTGGGGGTTACTACTGAGAAGGGGATCCACAAAACTGGGGGTTACCACTGAGTGTGGGATCAGTAGAACTGAGGGTTATTACTGACTAGGGGCTCAGCAGAGCTGGAGGTTACTACTGAACAGGGGATCAGCAGATCTGGGGGGTTACTACTGAGTGGGGGATCAGCAGAGCTGGGGGTTACTACTGAGTGGGGGATCAGCAGAGCTGGAGGTTACTGCTTAGTGGGGGATCAGCAGAGCTGGGGGTTACTACTGACTGGGGGCTCGGCAAAGCTGGGGGTTATTACTGAACAGGGGATCAACAAAGCTGGGAGGTTACTACTGAGTGGGGGATCAGCAGAGCTGGGGGTTCTGCTTAGTTGAGGATCAGTAGAGGGTTCTACTGGTCCCCTGTTCTCCATAACTATCACTTCACATCATCTCCATTAAATCTCCACATTTTTTTTTTTTGTAGAGTCTTTAAGTTTTTTTAAAAAGTGTTTAAAATTTGTTAAATGTTTGAATTTTGTTAAAATCCCGAATCTGTTATTTTCTTGTTCTTTACACATTTGATTAAACATTTTAGGTGACCCCCTATGACCGCCAAGCAGAAAACTCCACCAACCCCAAATAAACAGATCTGGAACTCAGGAAAAATTGCCTTCAATCGTAGTGCAGCCAATGAGGAACAATGTATCTTTAGCATATGGGATGTCAGCCAATAGGAAGTCAAGGAGCGGCTCGCTCCAGCCAATTAAAGACAGCTGTTCTTTTACAATGGAATAATGGCCCTCATCGTGAACCTATCAGGCGGCGGCAGGCCGCTGAGGATAAATGGCAGGATTTACAAGGGCCAATAATTCCTGCGCAAAGCCGGCCTGTGTAAACAGCCTGACATCTTTACTGCAGCCTCTGTCTCTGGGACGCTTTAAAACCGATTATTTATTTCGACTTTTTTTTTTTTTTTTCTTTACAGCGGGTTTGGCAGAGCCGCAGGTTCTAAGGAGGTTCTATAAAACTTATGGGCTTAGAACTGCTGACACAGCGCGCGGATCATAGAGGACTCTGCAAAATCTCCTCTTTCCCTGTCCGATACATTGTCGCATTAAAAAAAAATAATATATATAAAAGAAATATATTAAATGTTTATTGGTATAATACATTATTGGTAGTAGTAGTGGTAGTAGTATATATATATATATATATATATATATTTATATTTATTTATTTCATTATTTATAGCGGATGGGGTCTCTGAAGCGAGCTGAGGGTTTCTCCAGGAGGCTGGGGGCTTTCCTGGGGCAATGTGGTAGACTGGTGTATACTTCATAGACTGGAGGACACTATTGGGGATTGGGGACACTATGGGGGGGGGGGGGGGGGGCTGGAAGCTCTGCAACAAGCTGAGAGACTGGTGTATAGTCTAGGGTGGGTAAAGCAACCCTTTTAGAGATAGACTGGTGTATGATCTAGGCCAGAGGAGGAACCCTGGTGCAGATTGGTGTATAGTCTAGGGCAGATCAGGAACCCTAGTAGAGAGAGACTAGTACATAGTCTAGGACAGTGAAGGAACGTTGATAGAGACAGGCTGGTGTAAAGTTTAGGGCAGTGGAGGAATCCTTGTAGAAATAGACTGTTGTATGGTCCAGCACAGTGGAGGAACCCTGGTAGAGATAGGCGGTATATGGTCTGGGGCAGTGGAGGAACCCTGGTAGAGATAGACTGGTGTATGATCTAGGGCATTGAAGGAACCCTGGTAGAGATAGACTGGTGTATAGTCTAGGGCAGTAGAGGAACCCTTGTAGAGATAGTTTGGGTTATGATCTAGGGCAGTGGAGGAACCCTGGTACAGATAGGCTGGTGTATAGTCTAGGGCAGTTCAGGAACCCTAGTAGAGACAGACTAGTACATAGTCTAGGACAGTGAAGGAACCCCGATAGAGACAGGCTGGTGTATAGTTTAGGGCAGTGGAGGAACCCTTGTAGAAATAGATTGGTGTATGGTCCAGGGCAGTGGAGGAACCCTGGTAGAGATAGGTGGTATATGGTCTGGGGCAGTGGAGGAACCCTGGTAGAGATAGGTGGTATATGGTCTGGGGCAGTGAAGGAACCCTGGTAGAGATAGACTGGTGTATAGTCTAGGGCAGTAGAGGAACCCTAGTAGAGATAGATTGGGTTATGATCTAGGGCAGTGGAGGAACCTTGGTAGAGATAGGCTGGTGTATAGTCTAGGGCAGTTGAATAATCCTAGTAGAGACAGACTAGTGTATAGTCTAGGGCAGTGGAGGAACCCTAGTAGAGATAGGCGGTATATGGTCTGGGGCAGTGGAGGAACCCTGGTAGAGATAGACTGGTGTATTGTCTAGGGCAGTGGAGGAACCCTGGTACAGATAGGCTGGTGTATAGTCTAGGGCAGTGGATAAACCATGGTTGAGATGGGCTGATGTATGGTCTAGGGCAGTGGAGGAACCCTAGTAGAGACAGACTAGTGTATAGTCTGGGACAGTTGAGGAACCCTGGTAGAGACAGACTGGTGTATGGTGTAAGGCAGTGGAGGAAGCCTGATAGAGATAGACTGGTGTATGGTCTAGGGCAGGGGAGAAACCCTGGTAGAGATAGACTGGTGTATGGTCTAGGGCAGTGGAGAAGCCCTGGTAGAGATAGGCAGGTGTATGGTCTAGGACAGTGGAGGAACCCTGATAGCGATAGACTGGTGTATGGTCTAAGGCAGTGGAGAATCCCTGGTAGAGATAGGCAGGTGTATGGTCTAGGGCAGTGGGGGAAAGCTGATAGAGACAGACTGGTGTATGGTCTAGGGCAGTTCCCAACCACCAGACTCTGGCCCAACTGTATACTGCTGTAGTGATTTGATGTACGTCCCGCCAGTTATTTTATATTTTGGCGCATTGCCACCATATGCGTAGCAGCATTCCTTCTTCCTTCTGTTGGTGATGTTAGTGGAGAAGATTCTGTGTCAAGTTCTTGGGCAAGGAGCTACTTTAAGGTGAACTTTTGGCCTGCACCAAGACTTGCCCTTCCCGTCCTTTCTGGGCTTTTCTACACAGTGGCCTTTTGTGGAGATAAAAAGATCTCAGTTTCATTGGCATGTCCAATGAAGAGAGTCACAAGTCCTTGGGAATAGCGGAGCCCGGCTTTGTATAGGTATCATGTAATTGCTTCTCTATTTGCAGCCAAGTGGTTAAAGGAACATGACAAAAGATCAGGCGTGGCACCCCCTATCCCCCCTCCCACCATCTCCTCCACCTCCCCCCCCCCCCCACTCCACCCCTACACTTTAGAGGAATTAACGGACTTCCCTTGTGATTGGCGGCTCTGGAAACGTCAGGCTGTAATTACCGGGGTGAGCTCAGATATTTTGCAGCATTCTTTATCAGACGCTATTCACTGGCGCACAAAGGACAATTAATTACCCTGCTGTTCCCTGCGAGGAAAAGCTGCTTAAATTTTTTTGTTTTAACCCTCTCGTACCTGGAGGATTAGCGGTATACCGCGGCTAACTAATACGCCACTTCAACCAATTTTCTGATCATGGTTAACAGTAATTGCGAGCTGTATGGGCAAACCATCTGTTTTTTTCATGGGGAATATTATCCCTTTTTTCTTTTTTTTTGTAATGTTTTGTTCATTGACCCGGTTTAGTGTTTAATGAAAATTCATCGATGATAAAGCTAAATTTCGAGATAAATCATCCTGTATAATGTGAGAGAATGACGGCAACTGGAGCAGAAAATATGTTGGTAGTCACTCGAAAATGCGAAGTGCTTATCCAAACTAGGGGCACATTTTTTTTTTATTTAATGTGGACCTGTCACCAGATGTACTGTAGAAGAGTGACGGCGGAAAAAAAAAAGACCAAGTGGTCCATTGAGTTGTATTACCAACCGAGGAAACTGAAGGAACCCTTTGGTTTGTAGAAGCTGCCAGCTCAATGTCTAGGACACCTGTTGGGTCCTCCTGGACAAAGAGGTCTAGGCAACCAAAAAAATGTTGAACAGTTGGGCTTCGGTTTTGTCACACTGCCTTGAATGATTGATTTACTTTTTGAGGAACCCATAGGGTTATCTTATTGGTATTTTTATCTTAAAGGATTGATGTGGATGTAAATCATCTGGTTCCCAGGCAGGTGGCCTCTACCCCTCGGAGGATCTCCATGGTCTCCTTGGCTTGTAGTGTAATGTAACAAAAATAGAAATTAAAGCGCCGCACTACTGCTAAGAGGTTTATTCCAATAAAAGTCAGGGGGACAATCCAAGGAGTATCCAACGTGTTTCAGGGGTCCAAAGATGCCCCCTTCATCAGGGCTTGAGGTTGAAAAGCCCAGATCTTGTCAGCATATGGTTTGATGCCAATGGTTGCAACCAACCGGCTACCGACAAGACCCATGCTTGCATTCACACAAGAGGAAATACCATTGAAGGTCCAGTTCATTTAGTCCATTCACATTGCTTTAGACCAGTGATGGCAAACCTTGGCACCCCAGATGTTTTGGAACTACATTTCCCATGATGCTCAACTACACTGCAGAGTGCATGAGCATCATGGGAAATGTAGTTCTAAGGCATCTGGGGTGCCAAGGCTCGCCACTACTGCTTTAGACCATGCCCTGATGAAGGGGGCATTTTTGTTCCCTGAACTGTATTGGTTACTCTGTTTCTTGTCCCCCTGACTAATATTGGAATAAAGTCAAATCTGGACCTCCTAGCAGTGGTGTGGCTTTTTAATTTACATTTTTGGTTTATTTTTTTGGACATTTTCTTTGATATGGTTTATTACTATACTTTGTATCTGATATGTTCCTCATGTACTCACTTTAGACATTAATGGCTGTGTGTTGAGTTATTTTGAGGGGACAGCAAATTTACACTGTTATACAAGCTGTACACTCACTACTTTACATTGTAGACAAGTGTCATTTCTTCAGTGTTGTCACATGAAAAGATAGAAGAAAAGATTTACACAAATGTCACTGAGGGGTGTACTTACTTTTGTGAGATACTGTATACATGATTCTTTGTATACATCTATATGTATAATTTGTTGTATATGTCTATATGTCCTTTAGCAGAAGGTTGGAGTTGGCCTCCATGTCGTGCCTCTCTGGGCAGCCTGGATGGAGATGTTTGTTTATGAAACGAATAGTTTCGCTCGCAGTAAATAAGTTCTGTGAAAAGCGAGGTTTCCTCAAATCCACGTCCCGGCCAACAACTGCTTCCTGCGTATACAACAAACCATAAGCATATCATTTTTCTATGTCCATGGTGTAAAGCAACGTGAAACCCCAACAAGTATGTTAGCATATAAGCATGACTTTCTGCATCTGGTGAGCAGACCACCTCCAACTATCAGACATATACCGAGAATGTTCTGTAGATTCAGCAAGGAGACAATTGCTGAATGTCTCTATAGATATTCAGATGTCAATGGAGATGTAAGTTGTGGGAAACCCAAACAATGCACCAGCTTCCCACAATTCTTAAATAGATATTAGTCTTCACTGGATGATGTTTAGTGTGCTCCATGTTTCTTAAACAATTGCCATTTTACGGTGATGGCGGGTGGGTTTCCTGATGGTGACAACACTGGGCCATGCCTATATATCAAGTGAGCTGCTCGTAGACTCACCAGGATGTCTGGGTGACAACGCAGGAGTACAACTGGGAGACAGGGTCAAAGTGTTTTCACTCTAAAACAGGAAGTGCCTGAACAGGGATCTGCATGGCAGGATCACCTGATATTATTTAATGAAAACTGCAGATTTAAAAAGATTGAGATGACATTAACATGTTAAAGCTGTAGCAGATTTTAGTGATTGGGTTTAAAACTACGTGAAGCCACTTATCAAACAATAATTTCAGGCATCGGCATGTTATACCTAGTTACACTGGTACAGCTTGAACCATCGTAACTTTGTATATACCATACCTGACCAATGCCACTTGAAATCCAGAAGAAATGGGCTTGTCAAATTTTTATGATGAAATAAATATTTTGTGGACTCTCAACTTCTTCTCTTCTAAAATCTTCTTGGACTTCACCTGAGTGCCCCAACATCCAAAGACACTTTAGTCGATTGTGCTCTTCCAACCTTGTGGTAACCATTTGGTGAAGACCCTTTTCTCTTCTAGCATGACTGTGCCCCTGTGTACAAAGCCAGCTCCATAAAGACATATTGTGACCAGTTTGGTGTGGAGGAACTTGAGGTTTCTGTACAGAGCATTGACCTCAACCCTACTTTTGGAAGACCTTTTGTATAAGGTCTTCTCATTCGACATCAGTTACATACATAGTTACATAGTAGGTGAGGTTGAAAAAAGACACAAGTCCATCAAGTCCAACCTATGTGTGTGATTATGTGTCAGTATTACATTATATATCCCTGTATGTTGCGGTCATTCAGGTGCTTATCTAATAGTTTCTTGAAGCTATCAATGCTCCCCGCTGAGACCACCGCCTGTGGAAGGGAATTCCACATCCTTTGCCGCTCTTACAGTAAAGAACCCTCTACGTAGTTTAAGGTTAAACCTCTTTTCTTCTAATTTTAATGAGTGACCACGAGTCTTGTTAAACTCTCTTCTGCGAAAAAGTTTTCTCCCTATTGTGGGGTCACCAGTACAGTATTTTTACATTGAAATCATATCCCCTCTCAAGCGTCTCTTCTCCAGAGAGAATAAGTTCAGTGCTCGCAACCTTTCCTCATAACTAAGATCCTCCAGACCCTTTATTAGCTTTGTTGCTCTTCTTTGTACTCGCTCCATTTCCAGTACATCCTTCCTGAGGACTGGTGCCCAGAACTGGACAGCATACTCCAGGTGCGGCCGGACCAGAGTCTTGTAGAGCGGGAGAATTATCGTTTTATCTCTGGAGTTGATCCCCCTTTTAATGCCAATATTCTGTTTGCTTTGTTAGCAGCAGCTTGGCATTGCATGTCATTGCTGAGCCTATCATCTACTAGGACCCCCAGGTCCTTTTCCATCCTAGATTCCCCCAGAGGTTCTCCCCCCAGTCTATAGATTGCATTCAGATTTTTACCACCCAAATGCATTATTTTACATTTTACTACATTGAACCTCATTTGCCATGTAGTCGCCCACCCCATTAATTTGTTCAGGTCTTTTTGAAAGATTTCCACATCCTGCTGAGAAGTTATTGCCCTGCTTAGCTTATTATCGTCTGCAAATACAGAGATTGAACTGTTTATCCCATCCTCCAGGTCGTTTATAAACAAATTAAATAGGATTGGTCCCAGCACAGAACCCTGGGGAACCCCACTACTCATCCCTGACCATTCTGAGTACTCCCCATTTATCACCACCCTCTGAACACGCCCTTGTAGCCAGTTTTCAATCCAGGTACTCACCCTATGGTCCATGCCAACGACCTTATTTTGTACAGTAAACGTTTATGGGGAACTGTGTCAAATGCTTTTGTAAAATCCAAATACACCACGTCTACGGGCCTTCCTTTATCTAGATGGCAACTCACCTCCTCATAGAAGGTTAATAGATTGGTTTGGCAAGAACGATTCTTCATGAATCCATGCTGATTACTGCTAATGATATCGTTCTTATTACTAAAATCTTGTATATAGTCCCTTATCATCCCCTCCAAGAGTTTACATACTATTGATGTTAGGCTAACTGGTCTGTAATTCCCAGGGATGTATTTTAGGCCCTTTTTAAATATTGGTGCTACATTGGCTTTTCTCCAATCAGCTGGTACCATTCCAGTTAGTAGACTATCTGTAAAAATTAGGAACAACGGTCTGGCAATCACTTGACTGAGTTCCCTAAGTACCCTCGGATGCAAGCCATCTGGTCCCGGTGATTTATTAATGTTAAGTTTCTCCAGTCTAATTTTAATTCTGTCCTCTGTTAACCATGGAGGTGCTTCCTGTGTTGTGTCATGAGGATAAACACTGCAGTTTTGGTTACTGAAGCCCCCCGATTCACTCATGAAGACTGAGGAGAAGAATAAATTCAGTACCTTCGCCATCTCCCCATCCTCTGTAACCAGATGTCCTTCCTCATTCTTTATGGGGCCAATATGGTCTGTCCTCCTTTTTTACTGTTTACATACTTAAGACCTACCTACATACTTAAAGGTTCCTGACCTTAACCCCACAGAACACTTTTGAGATCAGATCTTCTCATCCTAAAGGTGTTCAGTAGGTTTGAGGTCATGAAGGAACTCGAGTGCCCTGCACAGACTGCTGACCTCAACCCTACTGAACACCTTTGGTATGAATTGGAAAGCCTTTGGTGAGCCAGATCTTCTCACCCAACATCAGAACCTGGCCTCACCAATGGATACATATTCCCACAAACACCCTTGAAAATGTTGTGGAAAGACTCCTCAAAGGAGTGGAGGATGTTATAGCCCCAAAAGAGGAACAACTCCATGTAGGTGGTCTTCTCATCCAACATCAGTTCCTGCCCTTAACCCCACGGAAAACTTTTGAGATCAGATCTTCTCATCCCAAAGGTGTTCAGTAGGTTTGAGGTCATGAAGGAACTTGAGTGCCCTGCACAGACCGCTGACCTCAACCCTACTGAACACCTTTGGTATGAATTGGAACGCCTTTGGTGAGCCAGGTCTTCTCATCCAACATCAGTACCTGACCTCACCAATGGACACAAATTCCCACAAACACTCTCCAAAATCTTGTGCAAAGACTCCTCAAAGGAGTGGAGGATGTTATAGCCCCAAAAGGTGGACAACTCCATATAGGTGTGCTGGATGGAAGAATTTGAGTGTCCTGCACAGAGCCCTATTGAACACCTTTGGTAAAAATTAGAATACCAATTGTGAGCCAGGTCTTCCCAACCAACATCAGTATCTGAGGGGGACAGGTACTATAGCATACAAAGACATTGTAAACAATTGTTCTCTTCCGATGGTACTAGAAGACCCTTTTCTGTTCCAGCATGACTGTGCCCCTTGTGTACAAAGCCAGCTCCATAAAGACATGGTGTGACCAGTTTGGTGTGGAGGAACTCGAGTGTCCTGTAGAAAGCCCTGACCCTAACCCTAAAGGATACTACTGGGATGAATTGGAATGCGCTAGGTCTTCTCAACCAATGTCTCCATGAAGACGTGGTTTGACCAGTTTGGTGTGGAGGAACTTGAGTGTCCTGCACAGAGCCCTGAACCCAGATCTTCTGAACACTTTTTGGATGAATTGGAATGCCGATGGTGAGCCAGGTCTACTCATCCAACATCGGTACCTCACAAATGGGCACAAATTCCTATAGACACGCTCCGAAATCTTGCGGGAAATCTACCCAGAAGAGTAGGAGATGGTATAGTCACAAAAAGCAGGAGTCAACCCCATGTTAATGGCCATGGGGGGCAACTCCATAATAATGGCCATATGGCCAGGGGGGGGTGATAACTCTATATTAATGGCCATGGTTTTGGATTGGAATGCCCAACAAGCTCATGAAGGTGTGATGGATGGAGGAACCCAAGCGTCCTGCACAGAGCCCTGACCTCAACCCTACTGAACACCATTGGAATGCTGATGGCAACCCAGATCTCCTCATCCAACATCAGTACCTAACCTGACAAATGGGCACAAATTCCCACAGACAACCTCGAAAATCTTGCAGAAAGTCTTCCCAGAAGAGTGGAGGATGTTATAACCACAAAGGGGGAAACTCCATATTAACGGCCATGGTTTTGGAATGGGATGGCCAACAAACCCATATAGCTGTGATGGTCAGGGTGGGTCCATAACATTTGGCCATATGGTGGATGATACACACCTGCTTTTCCTCTGTAAACTAGTAATCCGTGTTGGCAATACTCTATCTTAGTGGACCTCATGATCACGCTGGCTTCTCCTCTAATGGGCTAATTAAGCAGCGCACAGGAGAAAGGTCATGTAGAATGTGGCATCATTAAGAACCGCGGTATGCTTTCCTTTATGTCTCATATCCTTGTTTTTTTTGAAGTAGCAGATGTTTATTTGTAGAAAATTAGGTGAAGATGTCTCTTACTTTGCATATTTGCTGCATCTTTATGGTGTTAATGGTGTGGTTATTATCATCTGGACCCATTTTAAGCAGAAAGAACAATGCTTATGGTCTTAATAGAATTGATCTTTTTATAAGAGGACAGTACATCCTTCAAAGCACACATAACTCTTCAAATAATTTGTTGCTTGTCCTAAGGAAGGTCAGTAAAAATAGAACTGCAATTCTCAACATATTTTTTTTTTTTTTTGCATTCGGCTTTTTTTCTTTTTTTAACAACAAATGACCACCTTTTCTAAATGGAACTTTTTTTAAGGTAGTACCATTAGATATCATTTTTTCATGTTACGGAGACTCCGAATAAGAAATATAAGTTGTTTATTACCTCTCATAGAGGTCACAATGCACTTCTGTACTGTGCCGGGATAAGGCCATCTACCTCTCATAGAGGTCACAATGCACTTCTGTACTGTGCCGGGACAATGCCATCTACCTCTCATAGAGGTCACAATGCACTTCTGTACTGTGCCGGGATAAGGCCATCTACCTCTCATAGAGGTCACAATGCACTTCTGTACTGTGCCGGGACAATGCCATCTACCTCTCATAGAGGTCACAATGCACTTCTGTACTGTGCCGGGACAAGGCCATCTATTACCCAAGTGCTAGCAACCTAAGTTCCCTGCTATGCATTGTCACATAGAACAGGTTACAAGGGGGTGGTGAGGGCTGTGCGTGATGGGGCCGGGGATGTGGTGAAAGCTGGGAAGGGACTTCATCCTTAGGTGTCCCCAAAAGACATAACTTGGTATTTCCTGCACTGACCATTACAACTCCATCATCTAATGGATCCAAGAATTGGGCGACTAATCGGGAGAGAGCTCAGAGGTCACTCTGCCCTAGAGATCCAACCAGGACAGAGGAAAGGGTGTGTGTGAACTTAGGGGAGCAAATGGCAATTGGGTGGGAGGGCACTGATGGAGACCCACCAGGTAAGAAACAAAGAGAGCTTGAAGAACACTGCAGGAACCATTGGGAAAGTAAACACAAATTGAGTGCTACCAATCAAAATGTAGGGAGCTGATGGAAACCCACCAGGTGAGAGACCAAGAAAGTTTGAGGCACACACATACTGTGGGAGCCATCAGAGGTCCAGAGAGAGGAAACCCAGAGTGAGTGCAACCAATCTAGAGGGAGGGCACTAATGGGGACCCATCAGGTGGGAAACCAAGAGAGCTTGAGGAACACACACTGTGGGAACCATCAGAGGTCCTAGAGAGGAAACACAAAGTGAGTGCAGCAAATCAGGATAGAGCTCAGAGGTCACTCTGCCCTAAAAATCCAACCAGGACAGATAACAGAGAGTAGCTAAACTTCAGGAAACAAATGGAAATTAGGAGGGAGAAAACTGATAGAAAGCCCCCCCCCCCCCCGGTGAGAGTCCAAGAGAGCTTGAGGCACACACATGCTGCGGTAACCATTGGAGGGCCAAAAAGAGGAAACAAAAAGTGAGTGCAGCCAATCAGGAGGGGGGACGCTGATAAGGATCCACCAGGCGACAAAACCAAGGGAGCTTGAGGCACACACAGACTATGGGAGCCATCAGAGGTCCAGAGAGAGGAAACCCAGAGTGACTGAAACCAATCTAGAGGGAGGGCACTAATGGGGACCCATCAGGTGGGAAACCAAGAGAGCTTGAGGAACACGCACACTGTGGGAACCATCAGAGGTCCTAAAGAAGAAACACAAAGTGGGTGTAGCAAATCAGGATAGAGCTCAGATGTCATTCTGCCCTAGAGATCCAACCAGGACAGAGGACAAAGAGTAGCTAAACTTCAGGAAACTAACGGAAATTAGGAGGGAGTACACTGATGGAGAGATCCCCCCCCCCCGGTGAGGGTCCAAGAGAGCTTGAGGCACACATATACTGCGGGAACCATCAGAGGGCCGGAAGAGATGAAACACAAAGTGAGTGCATCCAATACAGGAGGGAGAACACTGATAAGGATCCACCAGGCGACAAAGCCAAGGGAGCTTGGGGCACACACAGACTGTGGGAGCCATCAGAGGTCCAGAGAGAGGAAACCCAGAGTGACTGAAACCAATCAAGAGGGAGGGCATTAATGGTGACCCATCGGGTGAGAGACTAAGAAAGCTTGAGGAACACACACTGTGGGAACCATCAGAGGTCTTAGAGAAGGAACACAAAGTGAGGGCAGCCAATCAGGAGAGAGCTCAGAGGCCAATCTGCCCTAGAGATCCAACCAGGACAGAGGACAGAGTGTAGGTAAACTTCGGGAAACTAATGGAAATTAGGAGGGAGGACACTGATGGAGACCCCCTGGTGAGAGACCATAAGAGCTTGAAGCACACACAAACTGCAGAACCCATCAGAGTGCCGAAGAGAGGAAATGCAAAGGGAGTGTAGGCAATCAGGAGGGAGGGCGCTGATGGGGCCCCAACAGGTGAGAGACCAAGAGAGCTTGAAGCACACACAGACTGCAGGAACCATCAGAGGGCGGAAGAGAGGAAACGCAAAGGGAGTGCCGCCATTCAGGAGGGAGCAGGGAGAGTAATAAAGAGGGGCAGGTGAGTGCTGCACTGCCATTTTCATTCCCTTCTTTATCTTACTCATCCTGCTCTTTGTACATAGCTGTCATATAGAGTTAGAACATCATAGTGAAAATTAATTTCCTCTTACAAAACCTGAAGCCTCTCTCTTTATCCCCCACAAGTCACCCACCCCCCATCCTGGTAATCTCCAGTTTATCCATTTCAAAAAACTTCCAGGTATGCAGATCAGGGTTCCCTGCATAGCTACCAGAGAAAGATCTCATCCTGTCCTCATCTTGTTTTAATCCTCTTCCTCTAATGTACATTTCTATCCAACAGAAATCCCACCGGAGTACTGCGTGTCCCAGAATGGTGGAGGACTTCCCGGCTGTCCTACAGTGACCTTTGGAAATTACAGTCACCGCACACTGCCCATTATCCAGTCCCAGGCTACAAAAAATCTTCCTGCCAGGCACAGCTAGGAAACCAAGACCAAAAATATTCCCACAGACACACATGCATCCCATTACCGTATGAACCAGAACCAGGCCTCGCTATCTGATTTCCCCCAAAGCCACAGGCAGCTTGGGGCTGCATCACAAAACTCCATGACTGCAGGACGACTTGGAATACGTTGTTTTGCATATTAATAGAATAGACTTATCAGGCGCATCCACGATACATAAATACCAAATGTTTGCAGACGCAATCTAAATTGTAGACGTTTCCTACAAACCTTTGTGACTCCACCAAAGTGTCAGAACTACACAGAACTGTCTTTAGTTTTAGGAAGAAAATCTCTAGACCAGGGGTCTCAAACTGGGGGCCCTCCAGCTGTTGAGAAACTACAAGTCCCATGAGGCATTGCAAGGCTGACAGTTACAAGCATGACACCCACAGGCAGAGGCATGATGGGACTTGTAGTTTTGCAACAGCTGGAGGGCCACCAGTTTGAGACCCATGTGTGTCAAACGCAAGTCCCATGGGCTAAATCCGGCCCTCCAGGCCATTTCATGCGGACCTTGCACCTTTCCTGCACCTGCAGCACTCCCTTGCCTCTACCCCCACCTTGCCTCAGCAGTCGGCAGCAGAGAGGAGGACAGAACTCCCCTGCCAGATCCTGTGCGTTTCTCCATTCTCCATGCAGCTGCAGAGAGGCTAGTCTCTGCCGCCTCCCCCCCCCCATCTTAGTAGTCGGCATCAGAGAGAACAGAACTCCTCGTACAGATCCTGCGCTTCACTGTATAGAAACAGCACACCCTCGTCTCCACCCCCCCCCCCCCCCCCGGTCTCAGCGTTCAGCAGACTTGGGCAGCTTACTCTAGCACTCCTCTGGTCCTCCTCCAGACCCAGCACTTTCCGCTTTCTATCTTAGCACCCCAGCTTCTTTCCTGCAGCAGCACAAGGTAAGTGGAGTGCACTGTGAGGTAAGGGGGGGTTCTTTGGACATCTAACCTTACAAATACAACCGGCTCTTTGAGGGCGACCATAATGCTGATGTGGCTTATGATGAAATTGAGTTTGACACCCCTTGGTATAGACTATTCATTTCTATCAGTACAGCAATGTGGACAGTAGCAATGACATCCAGCAATCAGAGTGCATCCGATTCGATTTAGAGGAAATGTTCTTCTTTTCGACAGAAACATGTTAGCTCACCCACCTTACCCTAACCTCATCTAACCTAGAACCACATCATCCTCTATGTGAACCCAAGTGCTTGGTTACCTCCAGTGGTGGCTAGTCCTCCAGCCGGGGAGTGTCCGCCACTGGTTACCTCTTTAAAACAGCCAGGAGAGGACTGATCAGGGTGGTGGAAGGCTATTTGGCTCCCAAGTCAGTACCTATGAGATATGTTGGGCTGGTGGCCTTAACTGGAGATATACCATCATTTAGATGTTGATTAGATCAGGACCAGCAGTGATGTAGGGCATTATACATAGCTATCCGCTCCCTGTTTAGACCTCCTCCAAGTATAGCACTTGACAGTGGGGGGGGGGGGGGGTCTTCCATCACCGGCCTTCTTTGAGAGTTTGAGATGTCATGCAATCAAAATGCAGAGGACCACAGAGGAAGCCAATGCTGGAGAGTCACAATAAGCCACTTCCTTTAATAAGCACTTTCACCGTGCCGACCAATAAATTTGGCCCCAGTGGCATACTTTGCATAGTAGACTTTGTTTTGTCCACAGAGAAATATGTCATTAAAGGCCTAGTTTGTTTCGTTTGGGCTTCTCGGCTTAGGCTGTGCTGGAGGCCTCAGCGATGTCAGGGCTAAAGGCCTGGATGGAGCTGTTCAGAAACTCATTGCAGGTCTTCACCACAAGGTATCTGGTCTACAGAAGGACTGTCTCACTCATTGGACTGTGTCTGGAGGAAGCTGGAAGGTAGCAGCACCCTAAACTGGTCCCTGTGACTGTGTAGTGTCCTGGTGACTGTACTGGATTCCAGCAGGTGTGCGTAGGCTCAACGTAACTAGATGCCAAAGACTTGGCACATGGTCTTCAGCTGTGAAGCCTTAGACTGCTTAGGGACATGCCTCATGGTCCTCAGCTGTGAAGCACTAGACCAGCCTATCTCAACCTTTTAACCATGGAGGAACCCTTGAAATAACGTTCTGCTCTCTGGGAACACCTGTTAATATTTAGATTAATATATTTGCCAACTCATATCACAATTATCTGGAATCCTTACCAAGCCAGAGCCAGCTCTTGACCTTCTTTTTAGATCATTTCCCCACAGAATTTCACACCATAATTGCTATTGTTCTACTGAGTGCTAAGTCTCTCATTACCAGACTTTGGAAATCAGATCAAGCATCAAAATGTTTCGGACCCGATCAACCATGTTAACCTAATATTCGAGTACAAACGTAATCTTGCTGTTAGATCTAATTCTTACTGTACCTTTTCCAAATCATGGAGTTCCTGGAGCCGTCTGTGCCCCTCATGACACGATATTCAATTCAATTTTTAACTTCCCAACGTTTGTTCTGTATGCAAGAGCCCTCGGGCCATCATAACTTTTTTTTTTTTACAGAATTCTGAGTTTGATTTTTTTTTTTTTTTTTTTACAGTATTCTGAGATTGAAAGTCAGAATTCTGAGACTGAAAGTCATAATTCTGAGTTTGAAAGTCATAATTCTGGGATTAAAAGTTAGAATTCCGAGTTTCAAAGTCAGTTTAATTTATTTTTTTACAGAATTCTGAGGTTGAAAGTCAGAATTTTGAGATTGAAAGTCAGAATTCTGAGTTTCAAAGTCAGAATGCTGCGTTTCAAAGTCAGAGTTCGAAAAAAAAACATTTTTTTTTTTTTTTTACAGAATTCTGAGATTGAAAGTCAGAATTCTGAGATTGAAAGTCATAATTCTGGGATTAAAAGTTAGAATTCTGAGTTTCAAAGTCAGTTTAATTTATTTTTTTACAGAATTCTGAGGTTGAAAGTCAGAATTTTGAGATTGAAAGTCAGAATTCTGAGTTTCAAAGTCAGAATGCTGCGTTTCAAAGTCAGAGTTCGAAAAAAAACATTTTTTTTTTTTTACAGAATTCTGAGATTGAAAGTCAGAATTCTGAGACTGAAAGTCTCTCTGGTAATGAGAGACTTAGCACTCAGTAGAACAATAGCAATTGTGGTGCGAAATTCTGTAAAAACTCAGAGTTCTGTATGATGACTGTAAAATTTTTTTTTTTTAAAACTTAGAATTCTGTAAAAATAAATGTTTTATGATGCCCCCCCAGGGTTCTTCCATAGTTCTGAACCTTTGATGACTTGTACATCCTTTGTACATGACCATTTACCAACTATTGTACCTTTGTCCCATATGCCACCACTGCTTTCTGATATTGTTTGTTTTGTATCATTTCAAAATCAATAAAGATCTAATATTGAAAAGAAAAAAAAAAAAAAAACGAAACCCCTAGACTGTTTATTGGAGGTGGAGTGAAGTGGCCGGTGATTGGGTGGACAGGCAGCCTATGCACTTTAAGGGAAGAACCAGTTATTACCAACAGCCCCAATGGGGGAGAAGAACTACATTTATATCAAAATTAGCTTATTTGCTCTTTCTTTTTTCTTTATTTAGAGAATGTGTTTTTTGGGGAATATTTTGGGTAGTTTATTTTATTGTATTTAATTTAGTGGGTTTTTTTTTTTTTTTCGTATTTCCCAATTTCTGCCAAAATTACCCAATTTTTCACCAAAATTTTGAGCAACTGAAACTCGATTTTGGCTCACCTCTAGTTCCTCTTCCACCCAACGTCATGATGGTATCAAAAGGTCACAGAAAAGGCTTTTTGTTTTCTCCACCATATCCTAGATGGCCCCTCCAGACTGTGTCATTTCCTTTCCTAATAAACAAGACCTGATTATCTGATTAGCGGGAGAAGGAAGCGGTCGGTGGCTTTGGCACGCAGAGGGTTATCTTTTCATTTCCTCCTCAGCCCAGAAATTGTATTAGTTTTATTTTTTGTTTGTGTATTATGGGATTTTTTCCTCCCCTCTCTCTCATTTTGCGCACTCTGCCGGCAATTAGCTAACGGGAGCACTCTAAATATTTCATAATTTATCACAGCTGCTTCTAAATGTTTCATGATCTCAAATTCAGCCATGAATGTTTTAACAAGATATTATCACCGTGGCGGGGGGGGGGGGGGGGGGGCGGCCCGGCTGAGCCTCCTCCCCATCGGTTTCCTCTCCCTGTGAGGTCCGGGGTCGCCCCTTCCTTGTTTTTCTGTAGGTTACCCCAATAAGGAGCAGGAAAGTAAATAGCGTCCCGGGATTAAAGGGTTTTTCCGTGTCTTCCCTTTAACTCAAATTTTCCCACAAGGATCTGCAAAAAATATATATTCGTCTAATCAGCAGAGCCGGACGCTATGGACTTTTATTCATTACGGAGAGAGAAAACCTGGACGGCACAGGAGCCACCAAACGGAAATAGAAGAGTGTTCACCGTCCAAGACTCATTTCCACTCTGTCACTGATCTGTGTGATGGAGTAATTGAAGTTGACACCAAAGGGCTAAGGAATAAGGGGGCAGGACTTCCTTCGAGGAGAAGTAAAACCCAAGCTGAATAACATTTGCTCTGTGCGCTGTGTATCATATTTTGTTTTCTGTGCTGTCCTCTTTGCAACCACTTCTGGTCTCAGGGTGGGTTTCCTGATGGTGACACCAGTGGACCATGTCTGTCTAATGTGTGTTGAGGTGACCTCTCAGGCCTCTCATTCTCAGGCTGCTCCCTGAAAATAGAGGATTTTTCTGGATATTCCTGACCCAATTATCTGTTGTTTGGTTCTCTGATACTTACTCCAACTCAGACATTTACCCAACAAGGCTTTTCCCTTATATCCATCTCAGTGATTATCGCCCCAACCTCAGTATCAAGTGAAAAATTATAGTCCTGGTCAGGACACCATTCCCCCTTCGGTTTTGGGTCTCTTCACCCGGGACCCTTTTTGAGGCTTAGTCTCTTGCCCACCCTTCACCCCCAAGTGAGACCTGGACCTCCCACATCGCCGGATTCTCCAGCTTTGGGTTATTTTCATCTCTAAGTAGTTTGCCGCTCCCTCTTTTGGCTCCCACTTTGGTGATCGTGGGTGCATCCGTCTAGAGGGGTGACGATTGACATATGAGGATCCCTGGATTAGTGTTTTTATTTAGAAATTTCTGGATATGTGACAGCTGTTTGAAATTCATCTTTTGAGTGGTAAATATACATAGATGTTAGCATGTCATAGAGTGTTAGAACAATGAATTTCTTTGATATATCTCACCAGAATACAAATCCCCCTGAAGAAGATGGCAACAGTATTGGTCGAAACGCGTCGGTGTATTCATGTGGATGTTAATTAATTTTTTAATACTTATAATGTATTGTATTGTTAAATATTGCTGGAATATTCTTTGAGACATGCCCCTAACCAGAGTTTATATCTTTTAAAAAATATCGATGAGTAGTCTGTACTTTATTGTTTGTATCAATAAATGATTTTATCATACTTTTTTTGATTTACATATTATTATGCCTCTAAAATACCCCTTGGGGGAACCATCCCATTTCTTGGGTGCATCCGTCCTTTCCTGTTTGGGTGATCGTGTGGTTGGCGCAGCCATTTTCTCTCCTTGTCGCCTGTCCCTCCCTCTCCTTTCCTATCTATGATGTAAAGCATCAGGATATCTGCATGTGTATATATATATATATATATATATATATATATATATATATATATATATATATAATTGCATAGATCTCTACACCCCTTGCCCCTGACAAAGAGAAATTACGCCAAAAACCTTGAAACGCGTAGAGCTTCACTCTGTACAATTACACACAAGTGTTGTAAACAGTGGTTTGATTATGTTCTTCTATCTATGACATCAATTTATCATGCAGTTTTGACAAAAGGCAATGGAGTCATTGCCCTAAAAAGTCCAGTCAGAGGGTTTCTTTGTGTCTTTTGATGTATCATTAGGGATGTGGGCAATCTCTCCTTCTCCCCACCAGAATTGAACTATTCTCTGTATATCTTGAAATGACCTCGTCCATGTCTTTATGGACCTTGCTTTGTGCACTGGTACAAATCATTTGGTGGAGGGGGGATTATGGTGTTGGGGGGAGGGGGGATTATGGTGTGGGGGTTGTTTTTCAGGGGTTGGGCTTGGCCCCTTAGTTCCAGTGAAGGGAACTCTTAAGATGTCATCATACCAAGACATTTTGGACAATTTCAGGCTCCCAACTTTGTGGGAACAGTTTGGGGACGGCCCCTTCCTGTTCCAACATGACTGCCCACCAGTGCACAAAGCAAGGTCCATAAAGACATGGATGAGCGAGTTTTGGGTGAAGGAACTTGACTGGCCTGCCATAGAGTCCTGACCTCAACCCCGATAGAACACCTCCAACATCAGTGCCTGACCTCACAAATGCTCTTCTGGAAAGAATGGTCAAACATTCCCATAGACACCCTCCTAAACCTTGTGGACGGCCTTCCCAGGAGAGTTGAAGCTGTTATAGCTGCGAAGGGTGGAGCCAACCCAATATTGAAGATAGATAGATATGAAAATAATAAGAGCAAACAATCAATGAAAAGAACAGTGAAGAGGAATGACAAGCGGTGTAGGTCTTTGGCACTTGGTCTTGCGGTGATACATTGAAGTGTCACAGGCAGCAGTCACTTTTTTCTCACTATAGACACTACAGTCGATCTTCCCCACCATGTTGGCAGAGGGAGGTTCTCTAATATTGAGGTGTCCTTTTAATGACAGCCCTCAGCCCACACGCCTCCGAGCGCCGCCAGTTCCTCGCTATCACTGGAAGACGTATTTAGACAAGTACGGTATAGATAAAAAGTTGCTAAGCAACAAAATGCTTCAAGTTGGTCTATTGTCCTTTATTTCTTAGCGGTGTAACAAATTGATGTATCTATCAGAAAGTAGATTAAATTTATAGTATGTATAAAAAGCTTTTTCCTTGGAGAACAGAGACCTCACTATTCATTTTATTGTCATTTTTTTGTATTTTACTGTTGAGCTGCCTTGTCTTCAGTGTGGACATTTTCTAAACAGTATATGTCTTCATTGATGGACATCTTCCACTATACTGTATATGTCTTCAGTGATGGACATCTTCCATTATACTGTATATGTCTTCATTGATGGACATCTTCCACTATACTGTATATGTCTTCAGTGATGGACATCTTCCATTATACTGTATATGTCTTCAGTGATGGACGTCTTCTACTATACAGTATACAGTGGGGACGGAAAGTTTTCAGACCCCCTAAATTTTTACACACAGCACCCCATATTGTACACACAGCACCCCGTATTGTACACACAGCACCCCATATTGTACACACAGCCCCCCATATTGTACACACAACACTCCATATTGTACACACAGCCCCCCATATTGTACACACAGCACCCCGTATTGTACACACAGCACCCCATATTGTACACACAACCCCCCATATTGTACACACAGCACCCCATATTGTACACACAGCACCCCATATTGTACACACAGCCCCCCATATTGTACACACAGCCCCCCATATTATACACACAGCCCCCCCATATTGTACACACAGCACCCCATATTGTACACACAGCCCCCCATATTATACACACAGCCCCCCATATTGTACACACAGCACCCCATATTGTACACACAGCCCCCCATATTGTACACACAGCACCCCATATTGTACACACAGCCCCCCATATTGTACACACAGCCCCCCATATTGTACACACAGCCCCCATATTGTACACACAGCACCCCATACTGTACACACAGCACTCCATATTGTACACACAGCACTCCATATTGTACACACAGCCCCCCATATTGTACACACAGCCCCCCATTTTGACAGAAAAACACAGAATTGTTGACATTTTTGCAGATTTATACAAAAAGAAAAACTGAAATATCACATGGTCCTAAGTATTCAGACCCTTTGCTGTGACACTCATATATATAACTCAGGTGCTGTCCATTTCTTCTGATCATCCTTGAGATGGTTCTACACCTTCATTTGAGTCCAGCTGTGTTTGATTATACTGATTGGACTTGATTAGGAAAGCCACACACCTGTCTATATAAGACCTTACAGCTCACAGTGCATGTCAGAGCAAATGAGAATCATGAGGTCAAAGGAACTGCCTGAAGAGCTCAGAGACAGAATTGTGGCAAGGCACAGATCTGGCCAAGGTTACAAAAAATTTCTGCTGCACTTAAGGTTCCTAAGAGCACAGTGGCCTCCTTAATCCTTAAATAGAAGACGTTTGGGACGACCAGAACCCTTCCTAGAGCTGGGCGTCCGGCCAAACTGAGCTATCGGGGGAGAAGAGCCTTGGTGAGAGAGGTAAAGAAGAACCCAAAGATCACTGTGGCTGAGCTCCAGAGATGCAGTCGGGAGATGGGAGAAATTTGTAGAAAGTCAACCATCACTGCAGCCCTCCACCAGTCGGGGCTTTATGGCAGAGTGGCCCGACGGAAGCCTCTCCTCAGTGCAAGACACATGAAAGCCAGCATGGAGTTTGCTAAAAAACACCTGAAGGACTCCAAGATGGTGAGAAATAAGATTCTTTGGTCTGATGAGAATGGCAGAGGATCCCCAAATCCAGGTGTGAAAAACTTGTATCTTTCCCAAAAAGACTCATCAAAAGGGGCTTCTACTAAATACTGAGCAAAGGGTCTGAATACTTAGGAG
Organism: Aquarana catesbeiana; assembly: GCF_042186555.1. Lineage (NCBI taxonomy): Eukaryota > Metazoa > Chordata > Amphibia > Anura > Ranidae > Aquarana > Aquarana catesbeiana. The sequence goes on along the minus strand of NC_133332.1, from coordinate 318,453,021 downwards.
CATGTGATATTTCAGTTTTTCTTTTTTAATAAATCTGCAAAAATGTCAACAATTCTGTGTTTTTCTGTCAATATGAGGTGCTGTGTGTACAATATGGGGGGCTGTGTGTACAATATGGGGGGCTGTGTGTATAATATGGGGTGCTGTGTGTACAATATGGGGAGCTGTGTGTACAATATGGGGTGCTGTGTGTACAATATGGGGTGCTGTGTGTACAATATGGGGTGCTGTGTGTACAATATGAGGTGCTGTGTGTACAATATGGGGAGCTGTGTGTACAATATGGGGTGCTGTGTGTACAATATGGGGTGCTGTGTGTACAATATGGGGTGCTGTGTGTACAATATGAGGTGCTGTGTGTACAATATGGGGAGCTGTGTGTACAATATGGGGAGCTGTGTGTACAATATGGGGTGCTGTGTGTACAATATGGGGAGCTGTGTGTACAATATGGGGGGCTGTGTGTACAATATGGGGTGCTGTGTGTACAATATGGGGAGCTGTGTGTACAATATGGGGTGCTGTGTGTACAATATGGGGGGCTGTGTGTACAATATGGGGGTCTGTGTGTACAATATGGGGTGTTGTGTGCACAATATGGGGTGCTGTGTGTACAATATGGGGGTCTGTGTGTACAATATGGGGGGCTGTGTGTACAATATGGGGGTCTGTGTGTACAATATGAGGTGCTGTGTGTACAATATGGGGGTCTGTGTGTACAATATGGGGTGTTGTGTGCACAATATGGGGTGCTGTGTGTACAATATGGGGGTCTGTGTGTACAATATGGGGGGCTGTGTGTACAATATGGGGGTCTGTGTGTACAATATGAGGTGCTGTGTGTACAATATGGGGGTCTGTGTGTACAATATGGGGTGCTGTGTGTACAATATGGGGGTCTGTGTGTACAATATGGGGTGTTGTGTGTACAATATGGGGGGCTGTGTGTACAATATGGGGTCTGTGTGTACAATATGGGGTGCTGTGTGTACAATATGGGGTGCTGTGTGTACAATATGGGGGTCTGTGTGTACAATATGGGGTGCTGTGTGTACAATATGGGGTCTGTGTGTACAATATGGGGGGCTGTGTGTACAATATGGGGTCTGTGTGTACAATATGGGGTGCTGTGTGTACAATATGGGGGGCTGTGTGTACAATATGGGGTGTTGTGTGTACAATATGGGGTGCTGTGTGTACAATATGGGGTGCTGTGTGTACAATATGGGGTGCTGTGTGTACAATATGAGGTGCTGTGTGTACAATATGGGGTGCTGTGTGTACAATATGGGGTGCTGTGTGTACAATATGAGGTGCTGTGTGTACAATATGAGGGGCTGTGTGTACAATATGGGGCGCTGTGTGTATAATATGGGGTGCTGTGTGTACAATATGGGGTGCTGTGTGTACAATATGAGGTGCTGTGTGTACAATATGGGGTGCTGTGTGTATAATATGGGGTGCTGTGTGTACAATATGAGGTGCTGTGTGTACAATATGGGGGGCTGTGTGTATAATATGGGGTGCTGTGTGTACAATATGGGGTGTTGTGTGTACAATATGGGGTGCTGTGTGTACAATATGGGGGGCTGTGTGTACAATATGGGGTGCTGTGTGTACAATATGGGGGGCTGTGTGTACAATATGGGGGGCTGTGTGTACAATATGGGGGGTTGTGTGTACAATATGGGGTGCTGTGTGTACAATATGGGGTGCTGTGTGTATAATATGGGGTGCTGTGTGTACAATATGGGGTGTTGTGTGTACAATATGGGGTGCTGTGTGTACAATATGGGGGGCTGTGTGTACAATATGGGGTGCTGTGTGTACAATATGGGGGGCTGTGTGTACAATATGGGGGGCTGTGTGTACAATATGGGGGGTTGTGTGTACAATATGGGGTGCTGTGTGTACAATATGGGGTGCTGTGTGTACAATATGGGGGGCTGTGTGTGCAATATGGGGGGTTGTGTGTACAATATGGGGTGTTGTGTGTACAATATGAGGTGCTGTGTGTATAATATGGGGTGCTGTGTGTACAATATGGGGGGCTGTGTGCACAATATGGGGTGCTGTGTGTACAATATGGGGGCTGTGTGTACAATATGAGGTGCTGTGTGTACAATATGGGGGGTTGTGTGTACAATATAGGGTGCTGTGTGTACAATATGGTGTGCCGTGTGTACAATATGGGGGGCTGTGTATACAATATGAGGTGCTGTGTGTACAATATGGGGTGTTGTGTGTACAATATGGGGTGCTGTGTGTACAATATGGGGTGCTGTGTGTACAATATGGGGGGCTGTGTGTACAATATGGGGGGCTGTGTGTACAATATGGGGGGCTGTGTGTACAATATGAGGTGCTGTGTGTACAATATGAGGTGCTGTGTGTACAATATGGGGTGCTGTGTGTACAATATGAGGTGCTGTGTGTACAATATGGGGTGCTGTGTGTACAATATGGGGGGCTGTGTGTACAATATGGGGTGCTGTGTATACAATATGGGGTGCTGTGTGTACAATATGGGGAGCTGTGTGTACAATATGGGGTGCTGTGTATACAATATGGGGTGCTGTGTGTACAATATGGGGTGCTGTGTATACAATATGGGGTGCTGTGTGTACAATATAGGGAGCTGTGTGTACAATATGGAGTGTTGTGTGTACAATATGGGGGGCTGTGTGTACAATATGGGGGGCTGTGTGTACAATATGGAGTGTTGTGTGTACAATATGGAGTGCTGTGTGTACAATATGGGGTGCTGTGTGTACAATATGGGGGGGCTGTGTGTACAATATGAGGTGCTGTGTGTACAATATGGGGTGCTGTGTGTACAATATGGGGTGCTGTGTGTACAATATGGGGTGCTGTGTGAACATTAATGAGGAAAAAATGAACTTAAATGATTTTAGCAAATGGCTGCAATATAACAAAGAGTGGAAAATTTAAGGGGGTCTGAAAACTTTCCGTCCCCACTGTATGTCTTCATCAATGGACATCTTACATTATACTATATATGTCTTCATCATTGGACATCTTCCATTTTACTGTATATATCTTCAATGATGAACAGCTTGTACTATACTGTATATAGTATTTCTTCATTGATGGACATCTTGCATTATACAATATATGTCTTCATCGATGGACATCTTCTACTATACTGTATATGTCTTCCTTGGTGGACATCTTTTATTATACTGTATATGTCCATCATTGGTCATTTTATACAATACTGTATATGTAGTCATCATTGGATATTTTCTATTATACTGTATATGTCGTCCATTTTACTATATGTCTTCATTTTTGGACATCTTCCATTATGCCCAATGTTCTCATCATTGGACATGTTCTATTGTACTGTATATGTATTCACCATTTGACATTTTCTATCATACTGTATGCCGTTATCTTTGAGCATCTTCTATTATAATGTAAATCTCTTCAGCATTAGACATCTTCCATTATACTGTATGTCTTCATAGTTGAACATCCCCTTGTATATTGTACTGTATGTCTTCAGTGTTGGATATTTTTCATTATACGACATGTCTTCATTGACGTCTTCTATCTTACCGTATGCTTTCAGTGTTGGCCACGTTCCATTATACGGTATATGTCTTCATCATTGGACATCTTATATTATCCAGGTTGTGTTTTTATCATTTGGACATCTTCTTTCATACTGTGTGTCTTCAGCGTTGGATGTCTTCTACTATACTGTATATGTTTTCGACATTGGACATCTCCTATTATACTGCATGTCTTCATCATTTGACGTCTTCTACTATACTGTAAGTCTTCATCATTGAAAATCTTCTATTTCACTGTATATCTCTTCAGCCTTTGGATATTTTGCATTATAATGTATGTCTTCATCATTTGATGTCTTCTGTCTTACTGTATGCTTTCAGTGTTGGCCATCTTCCATTATACGGTATATGTCTTCATCATTTGACATCTTCCATTATACGTTATGAGTCTTCATCATTGGACATCTTCCATTTTACGGTATATGTCTTTATCATTGGACATCTTCCATTATACGGTATGCGTCTTCATCATTGGACATCTTCCATTATACGGTATGAGTCTTCATCATTGGACATCTTCCATTATACGGTATGCGTCTTCATCATTGGACATCTTCCATTATACGGTATGAGTCTTCATCATTTGACATCTTCCCTTATACAGTATGCGTCTTCATCATTGGACATCTTCCATTATACGGTATGCATCTTCATCATTGGACATCTTCCATTATTCGGTATGAGTCTTCATCATTGGACATCTTCCCTTATACGGTATGCGTCTTCATCATTGGACATCTTCCATTATACGGTATGAGTCTTCATCATTTGACATCTTCCCTTATACAGTATGCGTCTTCATCATTGGACATCTTCCATTATACGGTATGAGTCTTCATCATTGGACATCTTCCCTTATACGGTATGCGTCTTCATCATTGGACATCTTCCATTATACGGTATGAGTCTTCATCATTTGACATCTTCCATTATACGGTATGAGTCTTCATCATTGGACATCTTCCCTTATACAGTATGCGTCTTCATCATTGGACATCTTCCATTATACGGTATGCGTCTTCATCATTGGACATCTTCCATTATACGGTATGAGTCTTCATCATTGGACATCTTCCATTATACGGTATGAGTCTTCTTCATTGGACATCTTCCATTATTCGGTATGAGTCTTCATCATTGGACATCTTCCCTTATACGGTATGCGTCTTCATCATTGGACATCTTCCATTGTACGGTATGCGTCTTCATCATAGGACAACTTCCATTATACGGTATGAGTCTTCATTATAGGACATCTTCCATTATACGGTATGCATCTTCATCATTGGACGTCTCCTATTATACTGAATGTGTCTTTATCATTTGGACATCTTCTACCATACTGTATGTCTTCAGCGTTGGATGCCTTCTACTATACGATGTATGTCTTCATCATTGGACAGCTCCTAGTACACTGTTTACAATATGTCTTCAGAGTTGGACATTTTCCATTATACCAGAAATGTGACAACATAATGCAGCCTGTGATGGCTCACTAAAGTTTGGTCACGTGCTTGCAGACATACTGAGGGCTCTTAGGTCTTCACCAGGGGATAGCAGCAACCTTTAAGGACAATTGTATATATATATATATATATATATATATATATATATATATATATATATATATAACCGTCTGGCTCTTTAACCATAAGAACTTTGTAGAGTAAAAGAGAAATGATATGCACTTACGTCATGCAGCGTGGATGTCAGTTAGGAACCAGTTAGCTACCACATCTTCAGCATTAAAAACCAGGGAGAAGCTCCTTTCAACTCACTCCCAACATTCTCTAGAGCAGACATCCTCAACCAGAGAGTCTCCAGAGGTTGATAGGGTTTCCTGGAGCACTGATCAGGGATGAATAAATCTCCCACCTTATGGGACTGCCCACTGACCACCAATGTACGTTGGCGCCTTACTGAACATCAATGTAAGAGGGCATCATACTGACCACCATGTGAGATTGCCCTTCTCCACTGCCCATTAATATAGGCGGGACCTTCTCCCACTGACCACCGATGTAAGGGGCTCTTCTCCACTCACTACCAAAGTAAAGGGTCCATTCCCCAACTGACCACATTAGGAGAGCCCTCCTTCACTAACACAAATGTAAAGGGCTACTTCTTCCACTGACTAACAATGTGAGGAGGAAATCCTCCACTAACGTCTAAGGAGGCCCTTCTCCCCCTGATCACTAATCTAGCACCTCTCATACTGTAAGAGACCCTTCTCTTCTGACCTACAATGTAAGATGGGGGTCCTTCTCCACTGACCACCAATGTAAGGGGGCCCTTCTTCACTGACCACCAGTGTAAGGGGGCCCTTCTTTATTAACCACCAATGTATGAGGGCCCTTCTTCACTAACCACCAGTGTAAGAGGACCCTTCTTCACTAACCGCCAGTGTAAGGGGGCTCTTCTTCACTAACCACCAATGTAACGGGGCCCTTCTTCACTAGCCACCAGTGTAAGAGGGCTCTTCTTCACTAACCACCAATGTAAGAGGGCCCTTCTTCACTAACCACCAGTATAAGGGGGGCTCTTCTTCACTAACCACCAATGTAAGGGGGCCCTTCTTCACTGACCACCATTGTAAGAGGGCCCTTCTTCATTAAACCACCAGTATAAGGGGGGCCTTCTTCACTAACCTATAATGTAAGGGGGCCCTTCTTCACTAACCACCAGTGTAAGGGGGCTCTTCTTCACTAACCACCAATGTAAGAGGGCCCTTCTTCACTAATCACCAGTGTAAGGGGGGCTCTTCTTCACTAACCACCAATGTAAGGGGGCCCTTCTTCACTGACCACCATTGTAAGAGGTCCCTTCTTCACTAAACCACCAGTATAAGGGGGCCCTTCTTCACTGACCACCATTGTAAGAGGTCCCTTCTTCACTAAACCACCAGTATAAGGGGGCCCTTCTTCACTAACCTCTAATGTAAGGGGGCCCTTCGTCACTAACCACCAGTGTAAGGGGGGCCTTCTTCACTAACCACCAATGTAAGGGGGCTCTTCTTCAGTAACCACCAATGTAAGGGGGGCCCTTCTTCACTAACCATCAGTGTAAGAGGGCTCTTCTTCACTAACCACCAGTGTAAGGGGGCCGTTCTTCAATGACCACCAATGTAAGGGGGATTTTTCCACTGACCACCAATGTAAGAGGGCACTTCTTCACTGACCACCATTTTTCAATGTAAGAAGGACCTTATCTACTTTCTACTGATGTAAGAGGGCCCTTCATAACTGACCACCAGTGTAGGAGGGTCCTTAAAGCGCATACTACCAATTTAAGGAGGTCCTTCATCACTGACCACCAATGTAAGGGGTTCTTCCCTACTGACTTCTAATCTAATGATCAACTTTCCACCAAATGTAAAGGCAACATGTAGCACTGACCCCCCAATGTAAAGGTGCACAACAATTTTCACGGTCTGTATTTTTGTTTCTGGTCATTATTTTTATCTATTGCTGAACATACATCTCTACAGTGTAGATGGGATAAAGGCAGGTTCTGTGATATGCTGGCCCATAGCGAGGAATACATTGAAGGTTAATAATGCCCCGACCATTGGTGACCACCAGTTCTCAACCAGCATGCATGCAACTGGTACGTACTTATGTATACGTTTCCATATCCAGACGTTGTTCATGATGACAATTTTCCTTTTATCTGTTTTGACATTACAGAAATGTTGATGGAAAAAAAAAAAAATGAAACCGATTAACAGATAGCAGAAACGAGATCCAGAAAAACAGGAACACAAACATCTCCATTATAATTAGTGTTCTACCAGGCCTGACATCTGTGAATGGTTCAGATTTAATTTTAAACTAAAAAAAAATTAAAAAACATAATTAAACAGTACTGATTGTCTCCATTTTCCAACCTCTAACCAACAAAATACACAGATAATAAACACATTTGAGGAGCGTTGAACCAAGAGGAATGTGTAGAGTACTGCTGACAGCCATAGAAATGTATATCGCATTACGTGGCCGAATGTTTCTGTGGATACCTGACCATCACACCTAATAATATGATCAAAATGATGTGGCTATAACATCCTCCCCTCTTCTGCGAAGGCTTTCCAAAAAAGATGTAGGAGGGTGTCTGTGGACATTTGTGCCCATTTGTGAAGTCAGTATAAGAAGACCTGGTTCATTGGTGATCCAATTAATCCCAAAGGTGATCTGTAAGAGTGTGTGGGCACCTGACTATTATGTCTACGTTAGCTTGTAGCCAAAACCACAACCACTGTTATGGAGTGGTACATTCCTCCAATGGCCATTTATATGGAGTTGTGGCTATAACAAAATTATGTGGACCCATCTCCATATGATGGAGTTCAGGTATCTCCATTGAAGAGTACTGTCATACAAAACATTGTAGACAATTGTGCTCTATAACCTTGTAGTAACAGTTTAGTGAAGACCCTTTTCTGTTCCAGCATGACTGTGCTCCCCGTGTACAAAGCCAGCTCCATAAAAACATGGTGTGACCAGTTTGGTGTGGAGGAACTCAAGTGTCCTGCACTGATCCCTGACCTCAACCCTAAATAACACCTTTGGATCTTATCTCTACTGTTGTTTCTCCTTGATGATCATCTGGGCCTGCTACTCATTCCGGCCTGTTTCCCAGCTACGATCCTTGAATGTTGGTCTGATACCTCGCTGCCCACATGTTGCTGATCCAGCCTGTTCCTGATGCTCTTCCTTTCTACCAGCTTGGCATCTCTCTTAATTGCTACACTACATGGCCAAACATATATGGACCCCCCTCCAAATGGATGAGTTTAGGTATTTCCAGTGAAGGGTTCAGTTACAACATCATACAAAGACATTGTAGATAATTGTCCAGAAATTTGTAGACCATCCTTCCAATGATAGAGTTCAGGTGTTCCCAAGTGAAGGGCCCTGTTAATTCTACTGCATGCAAAGACATAGTAGGCAATTGTGCTCTTCCAACCTAGTAGTAACAGTTTGGAGGAGACCCTTTTCTGCATCAACCCAACTTTGACCCTGTGTACAAAGCCAGCTCCATATAGACATGGTTTAAGGGTTATTGTGTAGCATATAGACATGTTTGACCAGTATGGTGTGAAGAAACGCAAGTGTCCTAAGTGTACAAAGCCAGCTCCATAAAGACAGATGGTTTGACCAGCCAGGATCGGGTTCCCAACTTAGTGTCCGGTACAGAGCCATGACCTCAACCCTACTGAACACCTTTAGAATGAACTGGAATGCCAATGGCGAGCCAGGTCTTTTCATTCAACATCAGTACCTGACTTCACAAATGGACACAAATTCCCACAGACACCAAAATCTTGTGGAAATGTTATAGCCACAAAGGGTCAGCTCCAATCGCCATATGAATGGCCATTGGAGGAGTGGACTACTCCATATTGATGGCCATGGTTTTTGACTACTCAACAAGCTCACGTAGATATAATAGTCAGGTGCCCACACACTCTCACGGATCACCTTTGGGATAAATTTGATCACCAGTGAACCAGGTCTTTTATCCTGACCTCACAAATGGGCGCACATTTCCACAGACACCCTCCTAAATCTTTTGGAAAGCCTTCCCAGAAGAGTGGAGGATGTAACAACCACAAATGGGGTCAACTCCATAATAATGGCCATGGGGGTAGGGGGTCAACTCCATATTAATGGCCATGGCCACAGAGGAGGACCAATTCAATTTTAATGACCCCAATTTCAGAATGGAGTGCCCAACAAGCTCATATAGGTGTGAAGGTCACTAGTCCATAAAGTTTGGCTATATAGTGGTTGACACACACCTGTTTTTCCTCTGTAAAATCGGTAACCTAATTTTGCCTAACCTCTTTATCTACATGGGCCTCGTGGATTGCGTATTCTGGCCGCTCCTTTATAGCACCAAATAAGCAGCATGCAGGAGAAATGTCATACCGCATCATTAAATATTGCGGTTTTCTTTCCTCTATGTCTCATATCCTAGTTTATTTTTTTTGAAGTAGCAGATGTTTATTTGTATAAAATTAGATGAAGATGTTTCTTACTTTGCATATTTGCTGCATCTTTATAGTGTTAGCCGTGTGGTTATAATTACCCGACCTCACAAATGGGCAAAAATTCCCGCAGACGCGCTCAAAAATCTTGTGGAAAGCCTTCCCAGAAGAGTGGAGGAAGGTATAGCTACAAACGGGGGCTATGCTTTTGGAATGGGTTGTCGAACAACCTCCTATAGGTGCAATGGGAGAAGAACCTGAATGTCCCGCTTAGAGCTCTGATCTCAACCTTACTGAACACCTTTAGGCTGAATTGGAATGTCGATGGTGAGCCAGGTCTCCTCATCCAACATCAGTACCCGACCTCACAAATGGGCACAAATCCCCACAGTCACCCTTCAAAATCTCGTGGAAAGTCTTCCAAGAAGAGTGGAGGATGTTATAGCCACAAAGGAGGGCAACTCCATATTAATGGCCATAGGAAGGAGGCAACTCCACAAGGCCATGGTTTTGGAATGAAAAGTCAAATAAGCTCATATTAGTGTGATGGTCAGGTGTCCAGATTTTTAGAGTCCATAACGATTTGATTTGACCAGTTTGGTGTGGAGGAACTTAAGTGTCCCGCACAGAGCTCTGACCTACTGAACACCTTTTGGCTAAATTACAATGTCGATGGTGAGCCAGGTCTTCTCATCCAACATCAGTACCTGACCTCACAAATGGGCACAAATCCCCACAGACACCCTTTAAAATCTTGTGGAGAGTCTTCCAAGAAGAGTGGAGGATGATATAGCCACAGAGGAGGGCAACTCCATAATAATGGCCATGGGGGGGGGGGGCAGGCAACTCCTTATTGGAGGCCACTGTTTCAAGCTCATATAAGTGTGATGGTCAGGTGTCTAGATTTCTAGAGTCCATAAAGATGTGATTTGACCAGTTTGGTGTCCTGCACAGAGCCCTGACCTCAACCCTACTGAACACCTCTGGGATTAATTGGAATGCCAATGATAAAGCAGTTCTTCTCAACCAACATCAGTACTTGACCACAAAATTGGGCACAAATTCCCACAGACATCTTCAACATCTTGTGGAGAGTCTTCCCAGAAGAGTGGAGGATGCTATAGCCAGAAAATTGGGCTATGGTTTGTCCAACAAGCATGGGTGAGTTCATGTATGGGTTTTCCAACAAGCTCATAAAGGTGCAATGAGAGAAGGACCTGAATGTCCTGCAGAGAGTTCTGATCTCAACACTACTAAACACCTTTGGGATGAATTGGAATATCTCCAACATTAGCACTTGACCTTACAAATGGGCACAAATCCCCACAGACATCTTCAACATCTTGTGGAGAGTCTTCCCAGAAGAGTGGAGGATGGCATGGCCACAAAATGGGGCTATGGTTCGTCCAACAAGCATGGGTGGGTTCATCTTTGGGTTGTCCAACAAGCTCATATAGGTACAAAGAGTACCTGAATGTCCTGCAGAGAGTCCCGATGCTAACCCTACTGAACACCTTTGGGATGAATTGGAATGTCGATAGTGAGCCAGGTCTTCTCATCCAACATCAGTACCTGATCTCACAAATGGACATAATCTCCCACAGACACCCTCCAGAAATTTGTGGAAAGTCTTCCCAGAGTAGTGGAGGATGAAATACACAGTGACAGGTCCACATAATGGAGAGATCTGGGGTCTATTAGACCCCCGATCTCTCCGCTGCCCTTAAAAGCATCTGAGCACACCCAGATTGGTATGATCCAATGCTTTTTTCAAACCGCTAAGAGTTTGTTTACAACCGGTGAGACCAGAAGTAATGAAATGCTCATCACTTCCGGTTTCTCAGACCACAGAGATGATCTGGGGGGCGTAATGGTCCCTGGTCATCTCTATGGTCAGCGGGAGAAACCGCTGGCTGCACACCCGGGTTTACTGGTTGGATAGGAGAGCCATGGAAGGCGATGGGAGGGGATGGGCTAATTAGCCACCAGGATTTCTTTTACAAGAAAGCCAACCGCCAGCTGAACAAAATGATACTTGGGTGACGCCCGCGGCACTCAAAGGCCAGTGACATACCGGGAACACCGCTGGTCATCAAGTGGTTATAAGAGGGGCGCTTGTACATAAAACATTACGGCTGATATATATTACTAATATGTCACCATATTCTCTCCACCACACTATATTCCCAGATGTCCTCTTCACCTAATTGGGTAAACTATCAATTTTATATTTCTTGAATGGGAAATGGTCCAACGCGTTTCAAAGCACCCTCTTCATCAGTAGAAAGGGGTAGATTAACCACTTCATAACCGCCCTATAGTCCGAAAGATTTCTACAGTGTGCCTCTGATGTTCTGGGAGGGTGTCCATGGCCCTCAGTGCCGCCTCATCAGTGCCCATCAGTGCCCATCAGTGCCAATCAGTACCACCTCATCAATGCCCATCAATGCCGCCTCATCAGTGCCCATCAGTGCCCATCAGTACCGCCTCATCAGTGTCCATCAGTGCCCATCAGTGCCGCCTCATCAGTGCCAATCAGTGCCCATCAGTGCCGCCTCATTAGTACCCACCAGTCCTGCCTCATCTGTGCCCATCAGTGCCCATCAGTACCGCCTCATCAGTGCAAATCAGTGCTGCCTCATCAGTGCCCATCAGTGTCAATTAGTGCCCATTAGTACCACCCCATCAGTGCCCATCAGTGCCAATCAGTGCCCATCAGTGCTGCCTCATCAGTGCCCATCAGTGCTGCCTCATCTGCAACCATCAGTGCTGCCTCATCAGTGCCAATTAGTGCCCATCAGTGCAGCCTCATCAGTGCCCATCAGTGCTGCCTCATCAGTGCCAGTCAGTGTCCATCATTGCTGCCTCATCAGTGCCCATCAGTGCTGCCTCGTCTGCGCCCATCAGTGCTGCCTCATCAGTGCCCATCAGTGCTGCTTCATCAGTGCCCATCAGTGCTGCCTTGTCTGCGCCCATCAGTGCTGCCTCATCAGTGCCAATCAGTGCCAATCAATGCAGCCTCATCAGTGCCCGTTAGTGCAGTCTTATCAGTACGAATCAGTGCCCATCAGTGCAGCCTCATCAGTGCCCATCAGTGCAGCCTCCTCATCAGTGCCCATCAGTACCGCCTCATCAGTGTCCATCAGTGCCAATCAGTGCCCATCAGTGCTGCCTCATTAGTGCCCATCAGTTCTGCCTCATCTGTGCCTCATCAGTGCCCATCAGTGCCAATTAGTGCCCATCAGTGCTGCCTCATCAGTGCCCATCAGTGCCGCCTCATCTGCACCCATCATTGCTGCCTCATCAGTACCAATCAGTGCAGCTTCACTGAATTGGTTAAAGCAGATGACCAATAACACTGATCATCTACATGGACCTAATTGGGTAAACCATCAATCAATATGAAATGAAGTGTTGTCACCCTGTAACAGGAAGTGACCTTCATGGCGGGATCACCGGAGTTTTTTTTTTTTTTTTATGAAAGCTGCAGATTGGGAATGACATTTTCCCGGGAGATTTAGGTGATGGGGGAGGGGGGGGATTATTTAGACCTCTGACACACCTGGGAGTGTTTATATAGAAAATATTCACAATTTGGACATTGGACACTGACAGGGTGCTGCACATAGATTTCTGAGAAAGTCACAGGCCCCTCCCCCACTGGCCACCATCTGCCTGCAGTGCATAGAGAGGCACAGAGACCCGGTGATGACACTTCGAAAATATCGGCAAGTTTTCAAAATGGAAACGTTTTATTGATCATGTTGATGGGGGGGGGGAAGGTCAAATCTGGGCAGATTACATGTAATGCGGGGGGGAGGGGCACATCATAGCGGGAAAATTCCAGGACTCCAGGGCTCTAGGAAGTCCAGATACTGGCGGGATCAACAGGTAGAAAAAAAAGGAAGGTGAGACTGTCAGCGTTGGAAGGAAGGGGGGAGGGGTATTCTGATATTTTCTTTATTTTTAGTTACATTGTATTCTTCTATCCCATCTTCAGTGAAATGCGAAGCGCGTCGCTCATTATCTGATGACAGTCGGGGATTCTGACGATCGCTGCGCTGTCATTCACACTCCACCACTCCATGTCAATCCCTCCCCTCCCCCCCGCTGATCTCCTACACATCCCATAATGATACCATCTGCTCTCGGATCCAGGTGCTCGTGTCTTCATTAAGACGGCCATCTGTTGCCGGGTCAGCGGGCGTCCGATCATCGAACACGTGGAAGAGACGCCGATCGCCGCCGGTTACATTTTTCTGCTTCTATTTTGACATTTTTTAAATATGAAATCTTTCCGTTTTCACTGCAGACCTCACACACTGTGATGTCATCGCCGGGTCTCTGTGCTTCTCTATGCAATGCAGGCAGATCGTGGCTGGTGGGAGGGGCCAGCAGAGGGGGCCATACATAACTTCTTGTAAACATCCCATCGCCCCCCCCCCCGACTCCATACTCGGCCCCTCCCACCAGCTGCGATCCGCCTGCATCACATAGAGGAGCACAGAGACCCGGTGTCTCTGTGCCCCTCCCAAGAGCTCTCAGTCCTGATGCAAGCAGTAGGCGGAGCTATGCAAATAACAAAATCTCTTGCTGGGTGGGTGTCAGTCCTGGAGCGGGGGGGGGGGCAGGAGGGGCAGCTGCCCCGGGCACAGCGGAGCAAAGGGGGGGGGCAGAAATACCCATTCTATGGCATTCATTAAGAGTTGGGGGAGGGGGGGGCTCAGTTCTGCATCCTTTCCCCCCCCGGGGTGCCAGACGAACCGATCCCGGGACTAGACATGTGCAGAACAGAAACATTTGTTTTTTGTTTCGATCCGTTATTTAATTCATTTTGTTTCGTTTAAATCTGTTTAATTCATTTTCGGAATTTATTTCAGTTTTCGATCAGAATTTTCCAAATTTGGACAAATTGAATTCAAGTCGACCGAATTTGTATAATTCAAATCGTCATTCGAATTCGAGTTTATTCTATTCTAAATACGAATTTTGGAAAACGAATATATTCTTTCTATTCGATTCTATCGTATTTGTTTCTGTTCTGTTCTCTTCTCTTCTTTTTTTTATTTTATTCTAATCAAATTTGCATTAATTCTATTAAAATTTCAGAAGACAGTTCTATTCTTTTTATTCTATTTGTTTTTATTCTGTTCTCTTATTTTCTATTCTATTCTTTTCTATTCTAATTGAATTCGCATTAATTCTATTCAAATTTCGGAACACAGTTATATTCATTCTATTCTATTCTATTCTATTTGTTTTTATTCTATTCTCTTATTTTCTATTCTATTCTTTTCTATTGTTTTTTCTACTTTATTCTAATTGAATTCGCATTAATTCTATTAACATTTCGGAAGACAGTTATATTCTTTCTATTGTATTCTATTGTATTCGTTTCTATCCTATTCTCTTATTTTCTATTCTTTTCTATTCTAATCGAATTTGCATTAATTCTATTTGAATTTTGGAAAACGGTTATATTCTTTCTATTGTATTCTATTCTATTTGTTTTTATTCTATTCTCTTATTTTCTATTCTATTCTTTTATATTCTTTTTACTATTTTATTCTAATTGAATTCTCATGAATTCTATTTAAAATTCAGAAGACGATTATATTCTTTCTATTCTATTCTATTCTATTCTTTTCTATTCTAATTGAATTCGCATTAATTTTATTAAAATTTTGGAAGACAGTTATATTCTTCTATTGTATTCTATTGTATTAGTTTCTATTCTATTCTCTTATTTTCTATTCTTTTCTATTCTAGTCTAATCAAATTTTAATTAATTCTATTTGAATTTGGGAAAACAGTTATATTCTTTCTATACTATTCTATTTGTTTTTATTTTATTCTCTTATTTTCTATTCTAATTTTTTCTATTCTTTTTTCTATTTTATTCTAATCAAATTCGCATTCATTTTATTCGCATTTCAGAAGATGGTTATGTTCTTTCTATTCTATTCTATTTGTTTCTATTCTATTCTCTTATTTTCTATTCTTTTCTATTTTTTTTCTATTTTATTCTAATCAAATTTGCATTAATTCTATTAGAATTTCGGAAGACAGTTATATTCTTTCTATTGTATTCTATTCTATTTGTTTCTATTCTATTCTCTTATTTTCTATTCTATTCTAATCAAATTTGCATTAATTCTATTTGAATTTCGGAAGTTATATTTTTCTATTCTATTTGTTTCTATTCTATTCTTTTCTATTCTAATTGATTTCACATTAATTCTATTCGAATTTGGGAAACTGGTTATATTTTTTCTATTCTAGTCTATTTAATTTGTTTCTATTCTATTCTCTTATTTTCTATTCTATTCTTTTTTCTATTTTATTCTAATCGAATTCACATTAATTCTATGAGAATTTCGTAAGACAGTTATATTCTTTCTATTGTATTTTATTGTATTTGTTTCTATTTTATTCTCTTATTTTCTATTCTATTCTTTTCTATTCTATTCGAATTTTGGAAAACGGTTATATTCGTTCTATTCTATTTGTTTTTATTCTATTCTCTTAATTTCTGTTCAATTTTTTTCTATTCTTTTTTCTATTTTATTCTAATTTAATTAAATTCTATTCGAATTTCGGAAGACGGTTATATTTTTCTATTCTATTTGTTTCTATTCTATTCTCTTATTTTCTATTCTATTCTTTTCTATTCTATTTGAATTTAGGAAAATGGTTATATTTTTCTATTCTAGTCTATTGTATTTGTTTCTATTCTATTCTCTTATTTTCTATTCTATTCTTTTGTAATTGAATTTGCATTAATTCTATTCGAATTCAGAAGACGGTTACATTCTTTCTATTTTTTTCTATTCTTGTTTTCCAATTTGATTTCAAATTCGTTTTGGAATTCTATTTGAATTTGAATTTCGTCTGAATTTCTTTTCGTTATTTCTGATTTGTTTCAATTCATTACTATTCTAATTCGAAAATTCGGATGCATCCAAATTTCCAAATAATGAAAAAATTCATCCAAATTTCAATTTGGAAACAAAACAAACCTCACATGTCTGACCCAGTACTGGTCTGTAGGAGGGGCCGTTTCTAGGTAGGCTGGATTTGCATAGGTAACGCCCACATATGCCGCTAAACCTCCATGATTGAAAGAACTGAAATCCAATGAATGAAAGGGGCGGGGCCAGAGACAGTTCATTCTGGGGAGGAAAGGGCTAGATGATGCTGGATGTCCTCCAGCCAGGAAATAAGGCGGAGCGCTATCTGACTTGCTGCAGCTTCTAATGCACATGGTGAGAAGCTCACAGTGTGCAGTGAAATCCATTTCAGTCCAGTAGAGGAGCCGGTACACTTGTTCAAGACTGAAGGGGGAGGAGCCGGTACAGCTGTGCAAGACTGAAGGGGGAGGAGCCGGTACACCTGTGCAAGACTGAAGGGGGAGGAGCCGGTACAGCTGTGCCAGACTGAAGGGGAGGAGCCGGTACACCTGTGCAAGACTGAAGGGGGAGGAGCCGGTACACCTGTGCAAGACTGAAGGGGAGGAGCCGGTACACTTGTTCAAGACTGAAGGGGGAGGAGTCGGTACACCTGTGCAAGACTGAAGGGGGAGGAGCCGGTACACCTGTGCAAGACTGAAGGGGAGGAGCCGGTACACTTGTTCAAGACTGAAGGGGGAGGAGTCGGTACACCTGTGCAAGACTGAAGGGGAGGAGTCGGTACACTTGTTCAAGACTGAAGAGGGAGGAGTCGGTACACCTGTGCAAGACTGAAGGGGGAGGAGTCGGTACACTTGTTCAAGACTGAAGGGGGAGGAGCCGGTACACCTGTGCAAGACTGCAGGGGAGGAGCCGGTACACCTGTGCAAGACTGAAGGGGAGGAGCCCATACACCTGTGCAAGACTGAAGGGGAGGAGCCAGTACACCTGTGCAAGACTAAAGGGGAGGAGCCAATACACCTGTGCAAGACTGAAGGAGGAGGAGCCGGTACACCTGTGCAAGACTGAAGGGGAGGAGCCCATACACCTGTGCAAGACTGAAGGGGAGGAGTCAGTACACCTGTGCAAGACTAAAGGGGAGGAGCCAATACACCTGTGCAAGACTGAAGGGGGAGGAGTCGGTACACCTGTGCAAGACTGAAGGGGAGGAGCCAGTACACCTGTGCAAGACTGAAGGTAGAGGATCTGGTACACCTGTGCAAGACTGAAGGGGAGGAGCCGGTACACCTGTGCAAGACTGAAGGGGAGGAGCCCATACACCTGTGCAAGACTGAAGGGGAGGAGCCAGGACACCTGTGCAAGACTGAAGGGGAGGAGCTGGTAACACCTGTGCAAGACTGAAGGGGAGGAGCCGGTACACCTGTACAAGACTGAAGGGGAGGAGCTGGTACACCTGTGCAAGACTGAAGGGGGAGGAGCCAGTACACCTGTGCAAGACTGAAGGGGAGGAGCCAGTACACCTGTGCAAGACTGAAGGGGAGGAGCCGGTACACCTGTGCAAGACTGAAGGGAGGAGGAGCTGGTACACCTATGCAAGACTGAAGGGGGAGGAGCTGGTACACCTGTGCAAGACTGAAGGGGGAGGAGCCCATACACCTGTGCAAGACTGAAGGGGAGGAGCCAGTACACCTGTGCAAGACTGAAGGGGAGGAGCCGGTAACACCTGTGCAAGACTAAAGGGGAGGAGCCGGTACACCTGTGGAAGACTGAAGGGGAGGAGCCGGTACACCTGTGCAAGACTGAAGGGGAGGAGCCGGTACACCTGTGCAAGACTAAAGGGGAGGAGCCGGTACACCTGTGCAAGACTGAAGGGGGAGGAGCTGGTACACCTGTGCAAGACTGAAAGGGAGGCCGGAGTTCTCCTTGAAAAGGACGGAGCAAGGGCAATCAGGCTGAGGAGGAAAGGGCTAGATGATGCTGGGTGTCCTTCATCCAGGAAATGAGGTGGGGCTCTATCTGACTTGTAGAATAGAATACCGACAATGATTATAGTGGCTGAATGGAGGGACATGGAAGATGGAAGGTCCGCCTGCAGCAGTGATGATGTACAAAGTCTGCATTTCTGGCATTTTCTGCCTCTGGATTCATCACATTGAGATGTTCCCGGATCCCGGATTCCGGCCCCCAAGGGATCTTATCAATTCTCATTCTCACACACTTCATAAATACAACACGCCGCACACGACTCTCATATCACCGGCAGAGCCGACTCTGGATGGCTCAGGATTCCATACAAAGGGAGGGGGAGGGGTTTACACCTCTGTCAGGTTTTTATTGCCAGATCTCCTATTGTTATTATTGTTACATTGTACAGATTACAATGTCCAAAACCCTTAAATGCGTCGACTTTCTTATTCTACTGATTAGCCAATAAAATACCATTCTGGGTTCTTTGAGACCCTCACAGCTTCCGATATGGTGAGGAGTTCATATCTGTCTGTATACTCACCATTACCACCGTCACCAAAATTGTATGCTCATGTCCTGCTACGTCACATCATGTCACGTCACTTCTTGTTATGTTTCGTCACGTCCTATCATGTTACGTCACATCACGTCACGTCTTCTCATGTTATGTCACATCATGTCATGTCCTATCATGTCATGTCACGTCACATCACATCATGTTACATCACGTCACGTCATGTTCTATCATGTCACGTCACATCACATCACGTCACGTCATGTCCTATCATGATATGTCAAATCACATAGCGTCATGTCCTATCATGTCACTCCACATCACGTCATGTCACGTCACATCATGTAACGTCCTATCATGTCACGTCACTTCTTGTTATGTCACGTCTTGTCACATCAAGTCAAATCAAGTCACGTCATATCACGTAACGTCACATCATTTTACATCACGTCACTTCATGTCACATCATTTCCTATCATGTCACATCACATCACATTGTGTCACATCACGTCATGTCCTGTCATGTCACGTCACATCATGTTACATCCTATCATGTCATTTCACATCACTTCTTGTTACGTCATATCAAATCAAGTCAAATCAAGTCATGTCATGTGATGTCATGTCACAACACATCTTGTGACGTCACGTCTTGTCACATCATGTCACATCACACCATAGCATATGTGATATAATTTCCCTCTGAAGATATAGTAGGTTTATCCACCAAACATTGATGAAGGAACGTTCCAACCTGATGACCCCAGTGACGTACCCACCCTCCCTCTTTTTACTACACCAATCCCACCATCATGAGTGCCAGTTTACGATAGGGGATAAAACATCAAGTCCTGTTAGCTCTGCTGTCCATCTCTTTTGGGTCACAAGGAGTATATAAGGGAGGCTTGAGCGGATTGCGGCCAGGCCAAGCATTCACTGAGTGAGGCTTCTTCCCTGGAGGGTCCCGGGAGGGGTGTACCTATGGAGGAGGTATCTACAGAGAGCCCAGTCCTCTGAGTACTAACAGTGGAAGGAGAGAACGTTAGAGGGAGATGACTGCTTAAAGTGCTCCATATGCTTTCACGCGTGACGGCTGCAGACCATCCACTAAATGTGATTGACTGTGTAATGCCAAGTGACTCAGAAATGTATGTCAATGTGAGGTGACTTACAAGCTGTTCCCTAAATTCCATCAGTAAAGTGCATAAAATCTACTCATTTGTGTGGACTTTCTTTCCTTGGGATATAAAGATCAATGGCCGGGAATGTCGCATGGAGGCCTCTGGCAGAGATTGGGTACAATATGGTGGAGGGTCCAGTTTCAGCAGGAGGGATAGTGTCCTAACAAAAGGCCAGGAGCATTGGACATTGACCAATTGTCCAATCTCAAAGCCACTCTTACATATGAAAGTCATGCAACCTCATTTCCACCATCAGGAGCTCTGGTGAAGATTAGGCCCTCTCAGGTGTTGCCCCTCATCTTTGCCACCTACTCCCGACACAACTGTTAATCTCTGTTTGGTCTTTCTTCGTACACTATCATTTTATTTCAGATAGTTAACACGGCTTTGAACCCTGCTATGGCCTGACTACCTCCTCTGGGCATTCAGTCCTCAACAATGCTTCCGATTTTGGCATTTTTTCAAAATTTTCCCTTGATCTAATAGAGTATCTAAACCTCTAACCTCAACCATCCATCAATGGTCTACCCGGTCCTCTAGGCTCATCAATGAAATGCTAAAGAATGATGACCCTGTGCCTACCCTCCTTCCCCTTGTCACCACACCGATCTCAAGACCATGAGTGCCGACTTACCATAAGGTAACATCAAGTTCTATTAAGTTCTATCAAGTCAAGTTCTATCAAGTTCTATCAAGTTCTATCAAGTCAAGTTCTATCAAGTTCTATCAAGTTCTATCAAGTCAAGTTCTATCAAGTTCTATCAAGAACATCAAGTTCTATCAACTCTACTGCCAACGGGACTCATTTACTAAAGAAGATGAGAATTAAAATTTATGTGAGAAGGTTCAAATCAATTATCCAACCATGAGAAAAGCAAAATTCGCTTTCATATCTGCACAATTGGATAATTAAAGTGAATATAGTAGATCTAGTAGATCAGTCTCACGACATCGCAAATGGCAAAGTTTTCTCTTTTTTTTTTTCACCTCGGTGCTCTTTTTTGCACAAAGACGAACCATTACCCTATTATTCAAAAAATAAATATATAAACTTTATTGTCTGATTGTGTTCCAAGGGTATGATTAAATTTCTTAGAATTCTCAGAGCTAATAATAAGGTGCGCGTGTTTATATGTAAAGCTAACTGTGCCCGTTGAGTCATTTATGGGAAATAATTATTTGGTTTTGCAACCGGCAGTTATAAAGTAATATCTCGAGTGTTTTCAAAAGGAGATAACAATACACAATGCAAGTCTGGTACTTTGGTTCGAAGATTCTGTGCTAGAAGGACAAAAACCCAAAGTTGACACACATTCCCCCACCGGCCACCTTATTAGGTCCACCTTGTTTGTAGCGGGTTGGATCCCCTTTATTAAGTCCACCTTGCTAGTAGTTGGTTGGACCCCCTTTATTAGGTCCACCTTGCTAGTAGCGGGTTGGACCCCCATTATTAGGTCCTCCTTGCTAGTAGTGGGTTGGACCCCATTTATTAGGTCCAGCTTGCTAGTAGCGGGTTGGACAACCTTTATTAGGTCCACCTTGCTAGTGGCGGGTTGGACCCCCTTTATTAGGTCCCCTTTGCTAGTAACGGGTTGGACCCCCTTTATTAGGTCCACCTTGCTAGTACCGGGTTGGACCCCCTTTATTAGGTCCACCTTGCTAGTAGCGGGTTGGACTCCCTTTATTAGGTCCACCTTGCTAGTAGCGGGTTGGACCCCCTTTATTAGGTCCCCCTTGCTAGTAGTGGGTTGGACCCCCTTTATTAGGTCCACCTTGCTAGTAGCGGGTTGGACCCCCTTTATTAGGTCCACCTTGCTAGTAACTGGTTGGACCCCCTTTATTAGGTCCACCTTGCTAGTAACGGGTTGGACCCCCTTTTTTAGGTCTACCTTGCTAGTAGCAGGTTGGACCCACTTTATTAGGTCCCCCTTGCTGGTAGCGGGTTGGACCCCCTTTATTAGGTCCCCCATGCTAGTAGTGGGTTGGACCCCCTTTTGCCTTCATTCTTGGTGGCATAGATACAACAAGGTTTTGGAAACGTTCCTCAGAGATTTTGCTCCATAGTGACATGATATCATCATTCATTGTTGCAGATTTGTCAGGTGCACATCCATGATGCCAATCTCCCATTCCACCACATCCCAAAGGTGCTCTATTGGATGAGATGTGGTGAGTGTGGAGGCCATTGGAGTACAGGGACCTCATTGTCCAGTGGTGAGATGATTGGAGGACAGTGACCTCATTGTCCAGTGGTGAGATGATTGGAGCTTTGTGACATGGTGCATTATCCTACTGGAAGGAGCCATCAGAAGATGGGGACACTGTAGTCATAAAGGGATGGACATGGTCAGCAACAATACTCAGGTAGGCCGTGGTGATTAAACCATGCTCAATTGGTACTAAGGGGCCTCAGGCTCTAATCAGGTGCATCAAAAAAAAAACCCAGCTTCACCCACACTGCCATAGGAGTCCATGCGTCCGGCCTCCTGAAAGGGGCAGGCAGGGATTAGGGGGGCTGCGCCCGTGCGCCCACAATGCACGGGCCATCCCTGGTGGTCCTGCTATGAAGGTCCCTACAGGGTCACTTCAGTGGGTGGTGTTCAGTGGCGGTACTGCCTGCAGTTGTGGTCTTTTCAGGATTAAAACATTGGCCCCCCAAAAATAATACCTGGTGGTCCTGCTATGAAGGTCCCTTCAGGACGGACAGGCAATTTCTGTTATAGGGTCACATGGGCTTGCAATGGTGACCACGAGCGGCCACTTTGAACCACATAACACAGATATGGTCACCATTAGGAAACCTGCCCCGTTTATGGTGTGCCCGTGGTTGTGGTCTTTTCAGGGTTAAAATATTGGCCCCCCAGAAAATATTACCTGGTGGTCCTTCTATGAAGGTCCCTTCAAGAAGGACGGGCACTTTCTGTTATAGGGTCACTTGGTCTTGCAATGGAGACTACAAGCGGCCATTTTGAACTGCATAACACAGAAATGGTCACCATCAGGAAACCTGCCCTGATTGTGGTGTGCCACTGGTTGTGGTCTTTTCAGGGTTAAAACATTGGCCCCCCAAAAATATTACCTGGTGGTCCTGCTATGAAGGTCCCTTCAGGAAGGGCAGGCACTTTCTGTTATAGGGTCACTTCAGTGGGTTGTGTTCAGTGTCGGTTGTGGTCTTTTCAGAATTAAAGGCTAGGCCCCCGAAAATATTACCTGGTGGTCCTGCTATGAAGGTCCCTTCAGGACGGACAGGCAATTTCTGTTATAGGGTCACATGGGCTTGCAATGGTGACCACGAGCGGCCACTTTGAACCACATAACACAGATATGGTCACCATTAGGAAACCTGCCCCGTTTATGGTGTGCCCGTGGTTGTGGTCTTTTCAGGGTTAAAACATTGGCCCCCCAAAAATATTACCTGGTGGTCCTTCTATGAAGGTCCCTTCAGGAAGGACAGGCATTTTCTGTTATAGGGTCACTTCAATGGGTCGTGGTCAGTGGTGGTACTGCCTGTAGTTGTGGTCTTTTCAGGATTAAAGCATAGGCCCCCGAAAATATTACCTGGTGGTCCTGCTATGAAGGTTCCTTCGGGAAGGACGGGCACTTCCTCTTATAGGGTCACTTCAGTGAGTTGTGTTCAGTGCCGGTTGTGGTCTTTTCAGAATTAAAGGATAGGCCCCTAAAATATTACCTGGTGGTCATGCTATGAAGGTCCCTTCAGGAAGGACGGGCACTTTCTGTTATAGGGTCACTTGGTCTTGCAATGGAGACCACAAGCGGCCATTTTGAACTGCATAACACAGAAATGGTCACCATCAGGAAACCTGCCCTGATTGTGGTGTGCCACTGGTTGTGGTCTTTTCAGGGTTAAAACATTGGCCCCCCAGAAAATATTACCTGGTGGTCCTTCTATGAAGGTCCCTTCAAGAAGGACGGGCACTTTCTGTTATAGGGTCACTTGGTCTTGCAATGGAGACTACAAGCAGCCATTTTGAACTGCATAACACAGAAATGGTCACCATCAGGAAACCTGCCCTGATTGTGGTGTGCCACTGGTTGTGGTCTTTTCAGGGTTAAAACATTGGCCCCCCGAAAATATTACCTGGTGGTCCTGCTATGAAGGTCCCTTCAGGAAGGACAGGCACTTTCTGTTATAGGGTCACTTTAGTGGGTTGTGTTCAGTGCCGGTTGTGGTCTTTTCTGAATTAAAGGATAGGCCCCCGACAATATTACCTGGTGGTCATGCTATGAAGGTCCCTTCAGGAAGGACGGGCACTTTCTGTTATAGGGTCACTTGGGCTTGCAATGGCGACTACAAGCGGCCATTTTGAACTGCATAACACAGGAATGGTCACCATCAGGAAACCTGCCCTGATTATAGTGTGCCAGCGGTTGTGGTCTTTTCAGGGTTAAAACATTGGCACCCAAAAATATTACCTGGTGGACCTGCTATGAAGGTCCCTTCAGGAAGGACAGGCACTTTCTGTTATAGGGTCACATGGGCTTGCAATGGAGACTACAAGCGGCCATTTTGAACTGCATGACACAGAAATGGTCACCATCAGGAAACCTGCCCTGATTGTGGTGTGCCAACGGTTGTGGTCTTTTCAGGGTTAAAACATTGGCCCACGAAAATATTACCTGGTGGTCCTGCTATGAAGGACCCTTCAGGAAGGACAGGTACTTTCAGTTATAGGTCCACTTCAGTGGGTCGTGTTCAGTGGCGGTACTGCCCGCGGTTGTGGTCTTTTCAGAATTAAAGGATAGGCCCCTGAAAATATTACCTGGTGGTCATGCTATGAAGGTCCCTTCAGGAAGGACAGGCACTTTCTGTTATAGGGTCACTTGGTCTTGCAATGGAGACTACAAGCGGCCATTTTGAACTGCATAACACAGAAATGGTCACCATCAGGAAACCTGCCCTGATTGCGGTGTGCCACCGGTTGTGGTCTTTTCAGGGTTAAAACATTGGCCCCCCCGAAAATATTACCTGGTGGTCCTGCTATGAAGGTCCCTTCAGGAAGGATAGACACTTTCTGTTATAGGGTCACTTCAGTGGGTTGTGATCAGTGGTGGTACTGCCTGCAGTTGTGGTCTTTTCAGGATTAAAGCATAGACCCCTGAAAATATTACCTGGTGGTCCTGCCATGAAGGTCTCTTCAGGAAGGACAGTCACTTTCTCTTATAGGGTCACTTCAGTGGGTTGTGTTCAGTGCCAGTTGCGGTCTTTTCAGAATGAAAGGATAGGCCCCTAAAATATTACCTGGTGGACCTGCTATGAAGGTCCCTTCGGGAAGAGCGGGCACTTTCTGTTATGGGGTCACTTGGTCTTGCAATGGAGACTACAAGCGGCCATTTTGAACTGCATAACACAGAAATGGTCACCATCAGGAAACCTGCCCTGATTGCGGTGTGCCACCGGTTGTGGTCTTTTCAGGGTTAAAACATTGGCCCCCCGAAAATATTACCTGGTGGTCCTCCTATGAAGGTCCCTTCGGGAAGAGCAGGCACTTTCTGTTACAGGGTCACTTGGTCTTGCAATGGAGACTACAAGCGGCCATTTTGAACTGCATAACACAGAAATGGTCACCATCAGGAAACCTGCCCTGATTGCGGTGTGTCACCGGTTGTGGTCTTTTCAGGGTTAAAACATTGGCCCCCCGAAAATATTACCTGGTGGTCCTGCTATGAAGGACCCTTCAGGAAGGACAGGTACTTTCTGTTATAGGGTCACTTCAGTGGGTTGTGTTCAGTGCCGGTTGTGGTCTTTTCAGAATTAAAAGATAGGCCCCTAAAAATATTACCTGGGGGTCCTGCTATGAATGTCCCTTCAGGAAGGACAGGCACTTTCTGTTATAGGGTCACATGGGCTTGCAATGGAGACCACGAGCGGCCACTTTGAACCGCATAACACAGATATGGTCACCATCAGGAAACCTGCCCTGAGAAATGCCGTGAAGCCATCACCGGCATGCATGTAGACAAAAGGTGGCTGCAAAAGAGGAGATTAGTAGCAACAAAGGATGGAACACAAGGTGAAAACAAAAGTCCTCCAGCTTGGGTTCCCATCTACTTTGAGCTCCTGACCTCATTGTCTTGCTATCACTTTAAGGGCGCCCAGCACTCCCTTTCCCTTCGGGGCTCATTAACCTGCATATTAAGTTGAGCCGTTGACATTCCCGGCTTCCTAAGAGCAGGTTGTTAGCGCTTGCAGCGGGAGCGGGTCCAGCACGACCAACAATACGCCAGCTAATCAGGAATTAACGAGCCACTGTAATTCCGCTTTTCTAAAACAAAGGCTGAAAGCGACCCTTAAAGTAGAGCTTCCCATTGAAGGATAATTACGCCCTTGATAGGATAAATTATGCTCCTGCTTCAATCCCCAAAACAAACGGACACGGATCTGCGTCCCCCCCCCCCCCCCCGCTGGTCACCTGACACGCCGGCTTTTCCAGGGCATTGAGTGGAGGAGGTGGTAATCATCTGTGTGAGCTCAACTTATGATGATAACAATAATTACCTCCTACAAAACACGGCTACTGTTCCCAGCTCTGTGCTCATTACGGCCCGCCAAGGACAAAGACGCCTTATTAGCGCACTTTACAAGGCTACTGGTAGCCAGGGGAGGGGGACACATTTCTTTTTTCCCACGGTTCCAGCAGCAGGACCACTTGTTATGTTGAAGTGAGAACGGCCCGGTTCAGGGGGCTTCCTATTGGAGGAGGAACGCCGACGGGTTCGGCGAAACGAGAAGCGTCCATGCCGGGGGGGGGGGGGGGGGTTTACAAATGTCATCCATTTCCAATGAGCACCAGGATGTGAAATCATTACCTACAGATAAAACTCATTATATATATATATACATTGTATACAGATACTTTATAATATATATAAATGCATTATATACAGACACACTACGTTGTCAAAAGTATTGGGACGCCAAGTATTGAGAGGCTGATACCAGATCAAATGAAGGAACTCCTAGGAATTGCACTTAAAATACACTATATTACCAAAAGTATTGGGACACCTGCCTTTACATGAACTTTTAATGGCATCCCAGTCTTAGTCTGTAGGGTTCAATATTGAGTTGGCCCTGCTATCGTAGCTATAACAGCTTCAACTCTTCTGGGAAGGCCATCCACAAGGTTTAGGAGGATGTCTATGGGAATGTTTGACCATTCTTCCGGAAGAGCATTTGTGAGGCCAGGCACTGATGTTGGACGAAAAGGCCTGGCTCGCAGTCTCCTCTCTAATTCATTCATTGAGGTCAGGGCTCTGTGCAGGACACTGAAGTTCATCCACACACCGAACTGGTCAAATCATGTCTTTATGGAGATGTTGGCTGAGAAGACCTGGCTCGTTCCAACTCATCCCAAAGGTGTTCTATTGGGTTGAGGTCTGGCCTTAGTCCGTAGGGTTCAATATTGAGTTGGCTCCGCCCTTTGCAGCTATAACAGCTTAAACTCTTCTGGGAAGGCTGTGCACAAGGTTTAGGAGTGTGTCTATGGGAATGTTTGACCATTCTTCCAGAAGAACATTTGTGAGGTCAGGCAACTGGTGTTGGACGAGAAGGCCTGGCTCACAGTCTCCGCTCTAATTCATCCCAAAGGTGTTCTATCAGGTTGAGGTCAGGACTCTGGGCAGGCCAGTCAAGTTCCTCCACCCCCAAACTCGCTCATCCATGTCTTTATGGACCTTGATTTCAGTGGCGGAGGGGAGATTATGGTATGGGGGTTTGTATTTCAGTGGTGGAGGGGGGATTATGGTGTGGGGGGGTTATATTTCAGTGGTTGGGCTTGGCCCCTTAGATCCAGTGAAGGGAACTTTTAAGGCTTCAAAGGTGGTCTATCGAGGTCAAGCCAGTCAAGTTCCTCCACCCCAAACTCGCTCATCCATGTCTTTATGGACCTTGCTTTGTGCACTGGTGGGCAGCCATGTTGGAACAGGAAGGGGTCATCCCCAAACTGTTCCTACAAAGTTGGGTGCATGAAATTGTCCAAAATGTCTTGGTATGCTGACGCCTTAAGAGTTCCCTTCACTGGAACTAAGAGGCCAAGCCCAATCCCTGAGCCTTGGGTTGAGGTCAGGACTCTGTGAAGGCCAGTCAAGTTCCTTCACCCCAAACTCGCTCATTCATGTCTTTATGGACCTTGCTTTGGGCACTGGTCCAAATCATTTGGTGGAGGGGGGATTATAGTGGGGGGGTTGTTTTTCACGGGTTGGGCTTGGCCCCTTAGTTCCAGTGAAGGGAACTCTTAAGGCGTCAGCATACCAAGACATTTTGGACAATTTCATGCTCCCAACTTTGTGGGAACAGTTTGGGGATGTCCCCTTCCTGTTCCAACATGACTGCACACCAGTGCACAAAGCAAGTTCCATAAGGACATGGATGAGCGAGTTTGGGGTGGAGGAACTTGACTGGCCTGCACAGAGTCCTGACCTCAACCCGATAGAACACCTTTGGGGTGAATTAGATCGGAGACTGCGAGCCAGGCCTTCTCGTTCAACATCAGTGCCTGACCTAACAAAAATGCTCTTCTGGAAGAATGGTCAAACATTCCCATAGACACCCTCCTAAACCTTGTGGACGGCCTTCCAGAAGAGTTGAAGCTGGGATGTCATTAAAGTTCATCATGTGCGTGCAAAGGCAGGCGTCACAATACTTTTGGGAATATAGTGTATATACAGATACTTATTATACATTCACTGGCCACTTTATTAGGTACACCTGTTCAATTGCTCGGTAACACAAACTGTTAATCAGCCAATCACATGGCAGCAACTCAATGCATTTAGGCATCTAGATGGGGTGAAGACGACTTTCTGAAGTTCAAACCGAACATCA
This sequence comes from Aquarana catesbeiana, assembly GCF_042186555.1. NCBI lineage: Eukaryota > Metazoa > Chordata > Amphibia > Anura > Ranidae > Aquarana > Aquarana catesbeiana. Next base: position 318,424,017 of record NC_133332.1, on the reverse strand, counting down.
GAATGGGGGAAGAAAGGGGATTTAAGAGACTTTGAACGTGGAACGTTTGTTGGTACCAGATGGGCTGGTCTGAGGTGCAAAAGCTGGTGGTGGGAGGTGTAATGGTGTGGGGGGTATTTTCTTGGCACACTTTGGGCCCCTTAGTACCAATTGAGCATGGTTTAATCACCACGACCTACCTGAGTATTGTTGGTGACCATGTCCATCCCTTTATGACTACAGTGTCCCCATCTTCTGATGGCTCCTTCCAGCAGGATAATGCACCATGTCACAAAGCTCCAATCATCTCACCACTGGAAAATGAGGTCCCTGTACTCCAATGGCCTCCACACTCACCACATCTCATCCAATAGAGAACCTTTGGGATGTGGTGGAACGGGAAGATTGGCATCATGGATGTGCAGCTGATAAATTTGCAGCAACTGTTTGATGATATCAGGTCACTATGGAGCAAAATCTCTGAGGAACGTTTCCAACATCTTGTTGTATCAATGCCACCAAGAATGAAGGCCAAAAGGGATCCAACCCGGGACTAGCAAGGGGGACCTAATAAAGGGGGTCCAACCCGCTACTAGCAAGATGGACATAATAAAGGGGGTCCAACCTGCTACTAGCAAGATGGACATAATAAAGGGGGGTCCAACCCGCTACTAGCAAGGGGGACTTAATAAAGGGGGTCCAACCCGGTACTAGCAAGGGGGACTTAATAAAGGGGGTCCAACCTGCTACTAGCAAGGTGGACCTAATAAAGGGGGTCCAACCCGCTACTAGCAAGGTGTACCTAATAAAGGGGGTCCAACCCACTACTAGCAAGGTGGACCTAATAAAGGGGGTCCAACCCACTACTAGCAAGGTGGACCTAATAAAGGGGGTTCAACCCGCTACTAGCAGGGAGGACCTAATAAAGGGGGTCCAACCCGCTATAAGCAAGGAGGACCTAATAAAGGGGGTCCAACCCGCTACTAGCAAGTTGGACCCAATAAAGGGGGTCCAACCCACTACTAGCAAGGGGGACCCAATAAAGTGGCCGGTGAGTGTATGTACACATACATTATATACAGATACTTATTATATATAGATACATTGTATTCATGACTATTGCTGTGGGGTTAAGGGATAGGCCCTTCCATTGGGATATTAACCAGTGACCTATCATGGTCCAGCACCATAACATGACTTCTCCTGCCTGCTGGTTGGAAGTGGACAGAGGTGGACTTGTATAAACAGACATGGGATTTAGCTGAAAACATCCCAGCCTTAGCAGTGTGCTCCTAATACATCACAGATGTCGGCTCGCCGGCAACTCACATTCAGGCAATAACAGTTTGAACCGGAGCTGCTCACCCTCCTATGTTTGCTGCCCGCGCCCCCCCCCCCGGTGATAGAATTTGCCGTTTGGTAGCCAAACCAACCATTCGGGGGCTGCTGTGAGCAAATTGCATTGAAAGACCGGATTGAGAGATATTTTTCTCTGTCATTAGTGTCCTCTGGTTTATAGAGATGAGTTTTCGGAAGTTTGAAACATTGTGGCACTTTTTTAAAAAAAATTTGCAGACTTCGAATGTTTCAAATGAAGTCGATGAGATTCCAAACCAGGCTGAAAAAAATTGTGCATTACAGACTCGAAAGTGGTGCAGAGCGGTTTGGGAAGCTTCTGGCGGCCCTGCCGGATAAAAACTGGCTGAGCCACTTCCTTTAAACATTCTAAGATACAAGGTTTGGACCTGGGGGGACTGACAGTCAGCCTAAGGAAGTGTGGGACCTGGTGGGATTGGCAAGTAATCTAAGGAAGGGGGGGATCTGATGGGACTGGCAGTCAGTCTAAGGAAGGGTGGAACCTGGAGGGACTGGCAATCAATCTAAGGAAAGATGGAAACGGTGGGGCTGGCAGTCAAGCTAAGGAAGGGTGGGACCTGGCTAGACTTGTAGTCAATCTAAAAAAGAGTGGGACCTGGTGGGGCTGGCAGGTATTCTAATGTAGGCTGGTACCTAATGAGACTGGCAGTGAATCTAAGGAAAGGAGGAACCTGTCCGGACTGGCAGTCATCCTAAGAAAAGATGAGACCTGGTGGGACTATTTTACTGGAACTTGGCCAATCTAAGGAAAGGAGGAACCTGGTTGGACTGGCAGCAAATCTAAGGAAAGGTGGAACCTGTCCGGACTGGCAGTCAATCTAATAAAAGATGGGACCTGGTGGGCCTAGCAGTCAGCCTAGCAAAGGGAGGGACCTGGTGGGACTGACAATCATTCTAAGGTAGTGTGGGACCTGGTGGGATTGGCAGGTAATCTAAGGAAGGGTGGGACCTGATGGGACTGGCAGTCAGTCTAAGGAAGGGTGGAACCTGGAGGGACTGGCAATCAATCTAAGGAAAGATGGAAACTGGTCGGGCTGGCAGTCAAGCTAAGGAAGGGTGGGACCTGACTAGACTTGCAGTCAATCTAAAAAAGAGTGGGACCTGGTGGGGCTGGCACTGGCAGTCAATCTACAGAAGAGAAGGACCTGGTTGGGCTGGCAGTCAATCTACAGAAGAGAAGGACCTGGTGGGGCTGGCAGTCAATCTACAGAAGAGAAGGACCTGGTGGGGCTGGCAGTCAATCTAAGGAAGAGAGGGACCTGCTGGAGCTGGCAGGTATTCTAATGTAGGCTGTTACCTGATGAGACTGGCAGTGAATCTAAAGAAAAGAGGAACCTGTCCAGACTGGCAGTCAATCTAAGAAAAGATGGGATCTGGTGGAACTATTTTACTGGAACTTGGCCAATCTAAGTAAATGAAGGACCTGGTTGGACTGGCAGCAAAGCTAAGGAAAGGTGGAACCTCTCCAGACTGGCAGTCAATCTAAGAAAAGATGGGATCTGATGAGACTATTTTACTGGAACTTGGCCAATCTAAGGAAAGGAGAAACCTGGTTGGACTGGCAGAAAAGCTAAGGAAAGGTGGAACCTGTCCAGGAATTGGCAGTCAGTATAAGAAAAGATGGGACCTGGTGGTACTATTCTATCTGGAACTTGGCCAGACTTGCAAATCAATCTAAGAAAGGGTGGGACCTGGTGGGACTGGTAGTCAAGCTAAGGAAAGATGGAACAAGGTGGGACTGGCAGTCAAGCTAAGAATGGGTAGAACCTGGCCAGACTTGCGATTAATCAAAGAAAGGATGGGACCTGGTGGGGCTGGTAGTCAATCCATAGAAAGATGCAACCTGGTGGGCAGCCAAATTAAGGGTGCTTTTGCAGGCAAATGAAAAAGCAAATATAAGACAGAAACGGCCTTTGGAGAAGTCTTTGGTCCCCCCCCCCCAAAGCCTTCTGGGAAACTGAACTGCCAAGGATAATCTGAATGATATCTGAATATACAGAATGTCAGGGATGACATTTTTAATTCTGTAAAAACTTATGCTATTAAAAATATATGACCCTGTAGATACGTTGGTCAGTTTTTTTAGGAATGTGTACGGTGTGTTTCATAATCAGTGTGAAAGCGAGAGAGAATGGTCCCGGCCACCTGGGGTACGAAATGCGATCTGGGCGGCGTCGGTGAAGGAGTTAAGGAAAAGAAAACATAATTAGTCTCACCAGGTTTGAACCTCGGTGGAACATGACTACAAAACAACTCTGACTTTTGAAATCACTATAAAGAGCTAATCATCAACCCAGCTACTTCGTTCTGACAGCTTAACAAAATCTTCCAAGTACATGGAATTATATATATATAAAGCAATAAAAATGTTTTTCTTCGAGCAAGTAATTGCTTCTCTGCAAGATGTCATCTCCTCCTGAACTCCACCGGGTCTGAAGACAAGCTGTACCTGCGGAAGGAAGGTGGGACTATGTTGGGAACTGATGAAGATCAGAGCGTACACTATGGACAATGCCGGTGGAAGGTCCTCATACCGTTTCCCACCCCCAGGGCCAGGACTCGGGGGCACTGTGGTATCATGGGAGCATAGGCGTGCGCACAGGGTGTGCCGGGTGTGCCCAGGCACACCCTAATCCCCCCATGTGCATTAGTGTTATCCTTCTGTGTAGCAACAGGAACATGGGAAAGATCTCCCTCTTACCGGCTCTGCCATAAGAGAAGTGTTTATCCTTTTCTCTTCCACTGTGCCAGCAGGGAGATCAATGTGTCAGAGTCATATATATGTAGATACATACACATGCATGTGTGTTTCAGCTTAAGGGTGCACACCCTAATGCATTAGGCTGCGCACACCTATGCATGGGAGGTGTGGGGGTGCCACAGGGAGAATTGGGGTGGGGGGATTTGTGTTGGGTGGGGGAATTCGGGGGGCAACAGCGGGTAAGGCCATTTTAATTTTTTTATATTGCATGCATAGTTTTCTTTACATTCAGCTGTCAGTGGGGAAACTTCATCGGTTGCTAAGGACGCGGCGCTTGGCTCCCTGGCCCACTCCTTAACAACCAGCTATTCTTCACACAGCATACGAATAGGTAGATCAATTTTTTATTTATTTTTTATATTACATGCATTGTTTTTTTTACTTATAGCTGTCAGTGGGGAAACTTCATTGGTTGCTAAGGACGTGGCGCTTGCCTTCCTGGCCCATTCCTTAACAACCAGCTATTCTTCACACAGAATACGAATAGGCAGATCAATTTTTGTCCGATTCGAATTCCAATCGTTCTGAAAATTTGGAATTTGTTAGAAAATAAAGAAACCTAACGATTTTTTTTTTTTATATTGCATGCATTTTTTTTTTTACATTCAACTGTCAGTGGGGAAATTTAATCGGTTGCTAAAGACGCGGCGCTTGGCTTCCTGGCCCGTTCCTTAACAACCAGCTATTCTTTACACAGAATACAAATAGGTAGATCATTTTTTCATTTATTTTTTATATTACACGCATTGGTTTTTTTTACATTTAGCTGTCAGTGGGGAAACGTCATCGGTTGCTAAGGACGCGGCGCTTGCCTTCCTGGCCCACTTCCTTAACAACCAGCCATTCTTCACACAGAATACAAATAGGCAGATCAATTTTTGTCCGATTCGAATTCCAATCGTTCTGAAAATTTGGAATTCGCTAGAAAATAAAGAAACCTAACGATTTTTTATACTGTATTGTTTTTTTTCACATTCAGCTGTCAGTGGGGAAACTTCATCGGTTGCTAAGGACGCGACGCTTGGCTCCCTGGCCCACTTGCTTAACAACCAGCCATTCTTCACACAGAATACGAATAGGTAGATAATTTATTTTTTGTCCGATTCGAATTCCAATCGTTCAGAAAATTTGGAATTCGTTAGAAAATAAATAAACCTAACGTTTTTTTTTTTTCCGCGCGTATCCAAAGTCGCATCAAAATCGCATCGATACGATGCAGGTGCGACTTTTGAGGGTTTACATTGATGTCTATGGACCTCAAGTCGCATGAAAAGTTCGGACCCGTAGGCGTGCGCACAGCCTGGGCGCAACCTTAATCACTCCGTGTGGCGCATATTCACCCTGTTTATCCCCCTGATTTTTCACCAAATAAATACATTTTTAAAAAATTCTCCTTTTTCTCCTAAAAAAAAAAAAAAAATAGTAAAAAAAAAATAAAAAAACTACAGCTGTAAAAAATAATACAAAAGTAAAATAATAAGAACAAAAACGACTGACCACAGGGCTGTCTTTAACACAGGAGCAAAAGGGGCAGCTGCCCCGGGTCCGGTCATTGTTGTGGGGCCCCAAAACAGCTGCCTCTTGAGCCCCCGCTGCACCCCTTTAAAGTTGATAAGTGGATTCAGGAGGGCCCAAGAATATGTTTGCTCAGGGTCCAATCAACGTTAAAGATGGGCCCCGACTGACACCATCCACCGCTCTACTGACGCCGTCTGTATACTGTATATACACGCCCATACAGTATGGGGCCAATCAGGATCAGCACAGACAAGCTCAGTACAAATGCAGTCCAAACAATCTGTAGGTAGTCCGGGGCATGAACAGTCAGGAGTTAAGCCAGCCATACATGGGCCGATCGGGGCAAATTTCGATCCATGTATGGGCTACCTGGTTGTACAAGTCGATTGACTTGTGTACAATCAGCCTTTCAGGTTTTTTACAGAACAATCAATGCCGCCGGCAATAGCCAGAAACGCTGATCAGGGGAAGGCTCCCCACTGGCAGAACACAATAGGACTACAGGAGTGATTCCCCCAATTTGTGGGGGGGGGGGGGTGGAATCAGCGCAATTTTTTTTTCATTCAACTCCCTGGTTAACCCCGAAGAATGAGAAAGGAAAGCACTCACAATGTCACATCCGTAAATTGAAGGGGGAAAAAAGGGGTACTAAACAAGTAACCAAAAGTTGGACTTTAGAAGCATGGAAACAATGGAGAAATAACAAAAATAATATTTATTGAAAAAAGTACATGGTATAGTCACAGTGTTCAAAAAGATTAAAAATCGTATAAAATGATACAATTTGTACAATGAGCCCTTGTGCGTCTACGCGTTTCGCCGTTAGGCTTCTTCAGGACACGATTAAGGTTCAGAGACGTAACAAAGAAAAAAAAAAGAGGAGAGCGAATCTCACTGTCTGAAATGAGATACATTCAAATTTAAATCCGACACATCACATATACTTATATTACACTATATTGCATTAAAAATCGTATGCTAAACTATCAAAGAGAAACCAGGAAAAAAAAAAAATCATAACGTATGGCCTGCCTTAGACAGACCTGAATCCAGAGCATGGGTAGACGGAACCTGTTGATTAAGCCCAGACTTAAATGTCCAGCAGTCTACTTAAGAACTCCCGATTAGGGCAGATGTTAAAACACTACAGGGACCTGAGCTTCAGTGCTAATTATTGTAAAGGAAAAAAAAAGTGACAAATAATGCCCAGCAGGTGGCGAAGTCTCAATGGATGATTCTTCTACTAATAAGCAGCGCGGGTGTACTGTACTGACCTATTAGGTTGGCAGATTGTCCCATTATCCTGATCACCATTTCACCTTGAGGAAAGATAAAAGTAGACATAGTAAATGAGCGCAGAACTGAATCAAAGTGAAGCCTTTGGCTCATGCTTCAGGCGATCTGAAAAACTGTCTTTAATCTCTGAGCATTTCAAATTTAATAAACAAAAGCATTGGAGGCATAAATTGAGGAGAAAGAGAAGATGGGAACGTGGGATGGTGAAAAGGCCGAGAAAGGTCTATCATCATCATCTTCGTCATCATCTACTGTTGCATAGGGTTTTTTAAAGAGAAGTAATACATTTACTATATACTTATGTTATCAATACCCTACATACATGGGATTTATTATCTGCATGGCTTTCAGATTCTTAAAGTGGTGATCTCCATAATGTAGGACGCTAAGCCAAAAATCCCCTCTATTCCATTACACGTAGACTGGCTTCACACTTGTCCACTCCGGTGGACGTACATTGCTCTAAGGTGGCCCATTCATTCTTGGCTTTTTGTCTAAGATCACGTGTAGTATCAATTCTTATCAGTGTCCAGTAAGGGTGCTCCCCTTACTGGGCATTGGCTGTATACTATCCCTGCTGGTATGATCGGGGTCTTGAAGGATCTGCCTGTGGGAAAGAAAACCAAATGAAGCGTCCACCGGGTAAGGTTTGGGTCAAGAGTATTTTCCTTGACGTGGGGGGGGGGTTCTGAGGGGCCCAGTGCCTTCTGATGTGATACCTGTATTACCTGGTCTGGCTGAAGGTCGGGAAGCAGAGGTCCCACGGCGTCAAGCACCCCCTGGGTGTGGAGTGCCAGAGTAGCACTATGAGTTTGGAACTGTCAGAAGCCATGAAATCAGGCCGAGACAGGAGCACAGTTAAATCACACTTGTTTAATAACAAAAGTAAAATCCATGCCAAATCCATCACTAGCCTCTATCTAGACTTCAGCTTAAAATGCTGAAACCATCACTGGCCACCATCTAGACTTTAGCATAAATTGCCGAATCCATCACTGGCCTCTATCTAGACTTCAGCTTAAAATGCCATATCCATCATTGGACACCATCTAGACTTTACCTTACAATGCCATATCCATCACAGGCCACCTTCTAGACTACATATTAAAATGCCATAGCCCTCACTGGCCATGATCTAGACTTCACCTTACAATGCCATATCCATCACTGGCCAACATCTAGACTTCAGATTAAAATACCATAGCCATGACTGGCCATCATCTACACTTCACCTTACAATGCCATATCCATCACTGGCCACCATCTAGACTTCAACTTAAAATGCCAAATCCATTACTGGCCACCATTTAGACCTCAGCCTAAAATGCCAAAACTATCACTGGACACCATCTAGACTTCACCCTACAATGCCGAATCCATCACTGGCCTCTATCTAGACTTCAGCTGAAAATGCCATATCCATCATTGGACACCATCTAGACCAGTGGTTCTCAACTCCAGTCCTCAGCACCCACCAACAGGCCAGGTTTTATGTATTACCTTGGGGAGATGCAGACTAGAATGCTGCAATCACTGAGCAGCAAATGATATCACCTGTGATGTATTTCAGTTATCTTGCAAACCTGGCCTGTTAGTGGGTCCTGAGGACAGGGGTTGAGAACCACTGATCTAGACTTTACCTTACAATGCCATATCCATCACTGGCCACCATCTAGACTTCAACTTAAAATGCCAAATCCATCACTGGCCACCATTTAGACCTCAGCCTAAAATGCCGAAACTATCACTGGACACCATCTAGACTTCACCCTACAATGCCGAATCCATCACTGGCCTCTATCTAGACTTCAGTCTCAAATGCCAAATCCATCACTGGCCATCATCTAGACTTCGCATTACAATGCCATATCCATCACTGGCCACCATCTAGACTTCACCTTACAATGCCATATCCATCACTGGCCACCATCTAAACTTTAGCTTAAAATGCCAAATCCATCACTTGCCACCATTTAGACCTCAGCTTAAAATGCCAAATACATCACAGGCCACCATCTAGACTTCAGCTTACAATGCCATATCCATCACTGGCCAACATCTAGACTTCAGATTAAAATACCATAGCCATGACTGGCCATCATCTACACTTCACCTTACAATGCCATATCCATCACTGGCCACCATCTAGACTTCAACTTAAAATGCCAAATCCATTACTGGCCACCATTTAGACCTCAGCCTAAAATGCCAAAACTATCACTGGACACCATCTAGACTTCACCCTACAATGCCGAATCCATCACTGGCCTCTATCTAGACTTCAGCTGAAAATGCCATATCCATCATTGGACACCATCTAGACCAGTGGTTCTCAACTCCAGTCCTCAGCACCCACCAACAGGCCAGGTTTTATGTATTACCTTGGGGAGATGCAGACTAGAATGCTGCAATCACTGAGCAGCAAATGATATCACCTGTGATGTATTTCAGTTATCTTGCAAACCTGGCCTGTTAGTGGGTCCTGAGGACAGGGGTTGAGAACCACTGATCTAGACTTTACCTTACAATGCCATATCCATCACTGGCCACCATCTAGACTTCAACTTAAAATGCCAAATCCATCACTGGCCACCATTTAGACCTCAGCCTAAAATGCCGAAACTATCACTGGACACCATCTAGACTTCACCCTACAATGCCGAATCCATCACTGGCCTCTATCTAGACTTCAGTCTCAAATGCCAAATCCATCACTGGCCATCATCTAGACTTCGCATTACAATGCCATATCCATCACTGGCCACCATCTAGACTTCACCTTACAATGCCATATCCATCACTGGCCACCATCTAAACTTTAGCTTAAAATGCCAAATCCATCACTTGCCACCATTTAGACCTCAGCTTAAAATGCCAAATACATCACAGGCCACCATCTAGACTTCAGCTTACAATGCCGAATCCATCACTGGCCACTATCTACACTTCAGCTTAAAATGCTTTACCCATCACTGGACACCATCTAGACTTCACCTTACAATGCCACGTCCATCACTGACCACCATCTAGACCTCAGCCTAAAATGGCAAATCCATCACTGGACACCATCTAGACTTCACCCTAAAATGCCGTATCCATCACTGGCCACCATATAAACTTCAGCTTGCATTGCTGTGGCCATCACTGGCCACCATTTAGACCTCAGCTTACAATGCTGTATCAATCGCCGACCAACTTGGAAGAGAAGCAGTTAACGATTCTCTGAATTTACCATCACTGGTCCTGTCACTCTTCATAACTCTTCTCCTAGACTTCCAACATCAGCTTTACATTTCAATTTTCCCAAGCTGAGGGCGCAAATCAAAATATCATTTCGTCTCCCCAGTACTCTGGTTTCGGCAGCAGATACAAAATGTCTCCTTGTTCGTAGTGTGGGTCTTCAAACCTCTTGGGCTTTGTCCCTGAAGAATTCATCCACCAGCAATCATCTCAATCAGCCTTTGAAACCCTTTAAAAACGAGAGATAGAAAGAGAAGGGTAAATTCGAGGAACAGGGACAATATCTTAATGAAAGTTCTCTTTTTTTTTTTTGATGTTCTACTGCTAGAATCTGCTCCAGGGCATTTCTTAGAAGATACGGAACGAGCGTGAAAATAAATAGCTGAAAGATTTCATTGAAGAGAAGCAGCTTCTGTTTAGGGATACATTTGTAATATTCTAGTCAACTTTTTGCATATTTACATTTGCAGCATCTACGAGCCTTGTATGATTTGAAGGAAAATCATTGCCCGTAGGTTACTAGGCCAGTGTTGATAGAAAGACATTGGTAGCCGACACTCCAGCTTGACTTTTTAATTCTGCTGTATTTCACACACGTAGGGAGATTTTTTTTTTTTTATCTTCGGGATTTTGTAATAAAACCTTCCCTGTACAATTAATGTCTGCGCCAATTATAAACGGATATTAAGATGTACGGCTGTACTGAATAGTAATGATGGCACTTATGTAAACTGTCTTTAATTTGTGCAATAGCTTGAGCAATGAAAGTAATTGGCATATATGATATTCTTCGTGTGCCTTTTCACCGCAATTTTACTGAAGACCCGGAGGAAGGGCTGCTTCTCAAGTGGCCAGAGGAGATTACAAATGCTCAATTTAAGCTTATGACTTCAACCTTAACAGCTGAGGAACAATCCATTGCGGAAACATGGAGGACCCCATTTTAGGTGTTAAGGTCCAAGTATCTTGGATGACGAATGAAAAAAAATATGGATATCCTAAATTAGGCGTTCTCAACCTTTTTATCTCAGGAGGAACCCTTAAAATAATTTTCAGATCATAGGCAACCCTTGTGTAGCACCCTCCTAGCGTAGAGGTGGCTGCTAGGAACATTTTGTTGGCTCCACTGTAATCAGAGGAGCTGGGGTTGATTATTTGGGGCTGTTCAGTGTTTCACAGGCTGATGCTCTGTTACTTTCCCCTGTCTTTTAGAAGGCTCTAGAATCATAGTGGGTGGAAGAACAGAGCAGGCAGCCTAAATATTTATGGGACTCCAGTCAATCCTTGGGGAGGTGTGCCCAGTAAGTGGTGAGAGAGCCCAGAAATAGTCTGAGGCTGGAGCAGCAGGGTGCAGTGTTCCTTGGTCCAGTCCTGCGGGAGGAGACCCCTGTGCAGGGGTTCCGCCCCCTAGGGCAGAAGTCTGGGAGGAAGCCGTCAGGAAGACACCAAGGTACCAGCTAGACTTAGCTGGGGGGGGGGCTATTCGCAAGCTCAAGTCCAGGGATCAAGTTGGGTCTGGAAGAGTTCACTGGAGAGAGCCAAGAGGAAGTTTGGTGGGAAAGAGTCCAGCTGTCCTATGGGGGTGTGGAGTCTACATTTCCTTCACTAGGAAGAGCCTTGTGGATATCGGCAGGAGGCAACCCATGATCCTGTGGCTGTGCGAGTAAATGACCTCAGCACTGAAGAGTAATGACTGTGTGTAGCTTCTAAACCCTGGAAGGAGTCCAGGTCACCATCAGTATAGTGATCCTGTGGCCAGTCCAAACCAGGATAAAGCTTTCGGAAGTGCAGACGTAGGCCCTGCTCTTTCCCTACTCCTCCAGAACCTCTCCCTACCGCTAGAGCTGTTCCTGACAGGCGGGTATACTCTCCCTACACTAGCCACTTCACAAATGCATGCCAAAATCCAGGGGCCTGGACTTAAAAAGACTCTGCATGACCCAAGATGGCCACCAGGGTAACCTGGATGCAGCGTAGCCAAACAGAACGCTGCTCCAGGGACCTGGGGAAGCTATAGAGAAACCAAGTTTGTCTTGACTTCCTCTCCAGCTACAGTGCCGCTCCAGTTGAGCGCCAACTACAGTGGGGAAAACAGACTGCACCTGAATACAGGTTTAGTTAGTTGTATTTGCTCCCTAGGTCAAAGATTCCTAGTCCTGCCTTACTCCAACCGATTCACCATTTTTAAAGCCCTCCAAAGCCCTTTTTTTCCCTTACTTGACTCTGCCTTGATGTGGCCCTCTGAGGCGCCTCTTCTGTTTTTGGGGACCGGTAAACTAGAACTTCAGTCCAGACCCACCGAAGGCCAGTCGCTGCCACAAGTCATGACATCCCTATGCTGTGAGGACCCAGATGATTGACAGCAAATGAGAAGTGTCCAAATTATTAGGCAGCAATGTTAACACCTCAAGCAGGACCTTCCCACTCTCCAGGACAGAATACAGAAGACTATAGACTCAAGGCAATATGGAACCATGCATCTAGGTGAGCATAAATTCAATCTCACAAGATGGAAACACTTACACGAGGCTAGTATCGTAATACACAGCAAATCAACAGCAATAAAAACTTCTTTAAAATAGCTTTAAATGTTTTAAAGAAATTGTTTAAATTATGAAAAATTAGGAAAATTTTGATGGCAGATGTTGGGGGCATGTGCAAGACAGCTGCTGGCAGACACATCAAAGCTAGCGAAGATCCCTAATCACTGGTTTAGAGCATTTACTTTAATGTAAACCCATTATTAGAGAGGTAGGGGGGTTGACCTCCTTCAGAAAATGACGATGCCTGGCTGGTATGATGACCCACTGCTTCAGTACTTTCGGAGAAGATGACCCAAAATACGTACATAGATCAGAAAAGTCACATTCTTTTCACATTCCCTATTGACCTAAATTCATTTAGCCAAAACGGTCCAATTTAGCCACAATCTCTGAAATTGTGCAAATAAATTGTGGGAATGAAAACTCCTCGCTTCTCCTGAGGAGAGAAACTGGAACTTCTGATAAGTTTGATCAGCTGTTTTTAGAAAGTTTTTAGAAATTTGGCAGTCTCTTTAAAACCAATGAAAATCTGAACCAGGCTTCAAAAAAGTGTGCATCACGAAGCATCAAATGATTCGAAATTATACAGAATGAATTGGGAAGCTTCTGGAAGCCCAGGCCTTCTGAGATGATAAGGCCAAAAAAAAAAAAATCTGAGCCAATTCCATTTCCTACATAAATTCTACCTGGGCTACTCAGAAGGGTGGGATCTGGTTACACTAGAAGTCAATCTAAGGAAGTGTAGGACCTGGTGGGACTGGCAGTCAATCTAAGGAAGGGTGGGACCTGGTGGGATTTGCAGTCAATCTAAGGCAGGGTGGGACCTGGTGGGATTGGCAGTCAATCTAAGGAAGGGTGGGACCTGGCTAGACTTGCAGTCAATCTAAAAAAGAGTGGGACCTGGTGGGATTGGCAGTCAATCTAAGGAAGGGTGGGACCTGGGGGAACTGCCATTCAATCTAAGGAAGGGTAGAATTTGGTGACACTGCCAGTCAATCCAAGCAAGGGTGGGACATGGTGACACCAGAAGTAAATCTAAGGAAGGATGGGACCTGGTGGGTCTGGCAGTCAATTTAAGGAAGGTGGGACTTGGTGGGATTGGCAGTCGATCTAAGGAAGGGTGGGAACTGGTGGGATTGGCAGCCAATCTAAGGAAGAGTAGGACATGGTGACACCAGCAGTCAATCTACGGAAGGGTGGGACCTGGAGGGTCTGGCATTCAGTCTAAGGAAGAGTGGGGCCTTGTGGGTCTGGCAGTCAATCTAAGGAAGGGTGGGACCTGGTGGGATTGGCAGTCAAACTAAGATAGGGTGGAACCTGGTGGAACTGCCATTTAATCTAAGGAAGGGTAAGATCTGGTGACAATGGCAGTCAATCTAAGGAAGGGTGGGACATGGTGAGACCAGGGTTGCCACCTTTTCTTCAAGCCAAACCCAAACACTTTAGCGGCCTGGAACACCTTTGGGTGCCCCAAGGAGAATAGTAATGTGGTGCGCATATCCTTCAGTGGGTGTGGCCAAATTGTTCTTGCTGACATCATTGCCCCACCCCCCAGTGATGCCAAACCTGCCCTAAGAGAGCCGCCCACAGCTCCCAGATGGCAACAGATTTGTGTGCGACTATCTTGGTTACTTGGGGAGCTGCAGCGTACTGTGTCGGGGTTTCAGTCTGCCTGAAACCCGGACACAAGATTCAAAACCCGGACTGTCCGGGTTAATCCCGGACAGGTGGCAACCATAGGTGACACCGCCAGTCAATCTAAGGAAGCATGGGACCTGGTGGGTCTGGAAGTCAATCTAAGGAAGGGTGGGACCTTGTGGGACCAGCAGTCAGTCTAAGGAAGGGTGGGACCTGGTGTGTCTGGCATTCATTCTAAGGAAGGGTGGGGCTTGGTAGGTCTGGCAGTCGATCTATAGAAGGGCAGGACCTGGTGGGTCTGGCATTCAGTCTAAAAAAAAGTTGGAATCTGGTGGGGCTAGCAGTCAGTCTAAGGAAGAGTGTGACCTGGTGACACTGGCAGTCAATCTAAGGAATGTGAGACCTGGTGGGACTGGCAGTCAATCTAATGAAGGGTGGGACCTGGTGGGACTGGCAGTCATTCTAAAAAAGGGTAGGACCTGGTGGGTTTGGCATTCAGTCTACGTTGAGGTGGGATCTGGTGGGACTGGCATTCGATATAAAGAATGGTGGGACCTGGTGGGACTCGCAGTCAAGCTAAGGAGGGCGGGACATCCTGAGACTGCCAGTCAACCTAAGAAAGGGTATGACCTGGTGGGTCTGAAAGTCAGTCTAAGGAAGGGTGGGACCTGGTGGGGCTGGCAGTCAATGACAGTCAATGACATGATGACATCACTGGGTCTAAAATAAGGTATGTGTTATAAATGGAACATTTTTTAATTTCATTAGCATGTTGATGAGGGGGGAGGGGAGGAAACAAGGAAGGCAAAATATAAGCAGATTAAACCTCTTTAAGGTTCTAAAAATGATATTGATTAAAAATAAAAAAATAAAATAAAAATAAAAAACATTTTAAAATTTTAATTAAAAAAAATAAAATAATTAAAAAAAATTAAAAATCTGAAAACTTCTCCCTCTCCTTCATTGCATAGCCCCTCCCACCATTCGTGATCTGCGGGCATTACCTTGAGAAGAACAGAGACCAAGTGATGACATGATGACACCACTGTGTAACTAAAAATAAAGTGTCTTATAAAATGAAAAGTTTTTTTGACACGGGAGGAGGGGAGGAAAATATAATTAAACTTCATCTTTAAGGTCTAAAAAAATTAAAATGATTACAAATTTAAAAAATAAATAAAAAATACATTTTAAAATAAAAGAAAAAGAAAGAAAAAAAATGTAAAATATAAAAATACTTAAAAAAATAAAAAATACATTTAAAAAAAAAATAAAAAAAACGTAAACTATAAAAATAAATAAAAATACATTTTAAAATAAAAAAATAAATTAAATAAGTGTAAAATATAAAAAAAATAAAAATGAAAAATATATTTAAAAAAAAAAAAAGTAAACTATAAAAGTAAATAAATAAATAAATACATTTTAAAATAAATAAATAATTAAAATAAATGTAAACTATAAAAAAAAAAATTGTAAAAAAAATACATAAAAAAAAAGTAAACTATAAAAATAAATAAATAAAAATTAAAATGCGGCAGCTTTTAGTATCGAAAACCAGCTCCGATATTCCCTGCTCACTGTTATCTCTTTCGTTTTTGCTCCGGGTGATCGGGACCATTGTGCCGCCACCGTAATCTTGGGAAAGTCAATGTCACCTTCTGGAGGAAGGGTTTGTTAGAGAGCAATATGGCCGATCTCGGAGGCGCGTCCTCCCGAGACGCAGCAAATTATTGCACTTAACTCCTTGGGGACCGGACGTCAGCAATTCCGCCTATTCTTTGCTTCGGGAAAGTTGGCCCATAACAGGTGAGCCAATTAATCTGGATGGATGGTGTCATTACTGCAAGGTGAAACCTGCGTCTTCCGATAGCGGTGGGGGGGGGGGGAGGGGACAATGGCTCGGCGATACATTTTCTTGTTGTTTTTTGGTCTCCTGAACATATCCCAGTGACCGAGATTTCTATCATTGATTTATTGAAGGATAAATATTTCTTCCAGGGAGAAAAATCCAAGGAGACGTTGTAACAATACAACGGACCATTGAAGTATATTGTACGGATCTCTCCGTGTGTGTGTGCCGTTATCTGTGGAAAGGATTCTTTACTATCATCTCAATGTGCCGGAAGGAAGGACTACATCTTCATTCATCCAAGTCAGGAGAAGATCCACTAAAAAAATGTTAGTGCCCACAATAATAGCCAATTTTTTTTTTTGTAAACTACAGCTTGTATAACAGTGTAAATTTGCTGTCCCCTCAAAATAACTCAACACACAGCCATTAATGTCTAAACCGCTGGCCACAAAAGTCAGTACACCCCTAAGTGAAAATGTCCACATTGGGCCCAAAGTGTCAATATTTTGTGTGGCCTCCATTATTTTCCAGCACTGCCTTAACCCTCTTGGGCATGGAGGTCACCAGAGCTTCACAGGTTGTCACTGGAGTCCTCTTCCCCTCCTCCATGATGACATCACAGAGCTGGTGGATGTTAGAGACCTTGCGCTCCTCCTCCTTCCGTTTGAGGATGTCCCACAGATGATCAATAGGGTTTAGGTCTGGAGACATGCTTGGCCAGTCCATCAGCTTTACCCTCAGCTTCTTTAGCAAGGCAGTGGTGGTCTTGGAGGTGTGTTTGGGGTGGTTATCATGTTGGAATACTGCCCTGTGGCCCAGTCTCTGAAGGGAGGGGATCATGCTCTGCTTCAGTATGTCACAGTACATGTTGGCATTCATGGTTCCCTCAATGATCTGTAGCCCCCCAGTGCCGGCAGCACTCATGCAGCCCCAGACCATGACACTCCCACCACCATGCTTGACTGTAGACAAGACACACTTGTCTTTGTCCTCCTCACCTGGTTGCCCCCACACACGCTTGTCACCATCTGAACCAAATACGTTTATCTTGGTCTCATCAGACCACAGGACATGGTTCCAGTAATCCATGTCCTTAGTCTGCTTGTCTTCAGCAAACTGTTTGTGGACTTTCTTGTACATCATCTTTAGAAGAGGCTTCCTTCTGGGATGACAGCCATGCAGACCAATTGGATGCAGTGTGCGGCGTATGGTCTGAGCACTGACAGGCTGACCCCCCACCCCTACAACCTCTGCAGCAATGCTGGCAGCACTCATACGTCTATTTCCCAAAGACAACCTCTGGATATGACGCTGAGCACGTGACCTCAACTTCTTTGGTGGACCATGGCGAGGCCTGTTCTGAGTGGAACCTGTCCTGTTATACCGCTGTATGGTCTTGGCCACTGTGCTGCAGATCAGTTTCAGGGTCTTGGCAATCTTCTTATAGCCTAGGCCATCTTTATGTAGAGCAACTATTCTCTTTTTCAGATCCTCAGAGAGTTCTTTGCCATGAGGTGCCATGTAAAACTTCCAGTGACCAGTATGAGAGAGTGAGAGCGATAACACCAAATTTAACACACCTGCTCCCCATTCACACCTGAGACCTTGTAACACCAACGAGTCACATGACACCCGGGGGGAAAATGGCTAATTGGGCCCAATTTGGAGATTTTCACTTAGGGGTGTACTGACTTTTGTTGCCAGCGGTTTAAACATTAATGGCTGTGTGTTGACTTATTTTGAGGGGACAGTAAATTTACACTGTTATACAAGCTGTACACTCACTACTTTACATTGTAGACAAGTGTCATTTCTTCAGTGTTGTCACATGAAAAACGTAGAAGAAAAGATTTACACAAATGTCACTGAGGGGTGTACTTACTTTTGTGAGATATTGTATACAGATATCCGAAATTGGAGCTGTTACAAAAAAAAAGCACCTGGTTAATGTTTATCAACAACATCGCTCAGCCAAAACAGAAAGATAAGAAGAAACATTGTTTCTTTTTGTATCTTTCTGCTTATTCATCTACAGATCAAAGGGATGAACTTCCACCTGCAGATGAAGTCAGTTTAAAGAAAACCTGACAAGTAAAAAAAAAAAAAATTTTTTAAATTAAATGTTCCTCAAGTTAACCCCTTATAAACCCTTAATGTACTCTAATCAGCCCTAATTAACTAATTTTTCTTCTTCCCAAATTTAATTAATATTTTCCTGATGATTTTTTTTATTATTCACTTCTATTTTCTAAACTATTAATAATAATTTTTTTTTTTGTTTGCTAATATTTTTATACATTTAACCCTTTTTAACCCTTAATTTACTCTAATCACCCCTAATTAACTCCTTTTTTTTTCCAATTTAATTATTATTTTCCTGTTGATTTTTTTTGTCCACTTCTATTTTATAAACTATTAATAATTAAACCTTTTTTTTTGTTTGCTAATATTTTTATATCTTTAACTTTCTTTTAACCCTTAATTTACCCTAATCAGCCCTAATTAACACATTTTTTCTCCTTCCCAATTTAATTAATATTTTCCCGATGATTTTTTTTGTGCACTTCTATTTTATAAACTATTAATAATTAAAACTTTTTTTTCTTTTTTTTGCTAATATTTTTATACCTTTAACCCTTTTTAACCCTTAATTTACACTAATCAGCCCTAATTAACTCCTTTTTCTCCTTTTCAATTTAATTAATATTTTCCCGATGATTTTTTTTGTGAACTTCTATTTTATAAACTATTAATAATTAAACCTTTTTTTTTGTTTGCTAATATTTTTATATCTTTAACTTTCTTTTAACCCTTAATTTACCCTAATCAGCCCTAATTAACAAATTTTTCTCCTTCCCAATTTAATTCATATTTTCCTGACAATTTGTTTTTTGTTCACTTCTATTTTATAAACTATTAATAATTAAAACTTTTTTTTTTCTTTTTTTGCTAATAATTTTAATACCTTTAACTCTTTTTAACCCTTAATTTACACTAATCAGCCCTAATTAACTCCTTTTTCTCCTTCCCAATTTAATTCATATTTTCCTGATGATTTTTTTTTGTTCACTTCTATTTTATAAACTATTAATGATTAAAACTTTTTTTTCGTTTGCTAATATTTTGTATACCTTTAACCCCTTATTAACCCTTAATTTACTCTAATCAGCCCTAATTAACTAATTTTTATTCTTCTCAAATGTAATTAATACTTTCCTGATGATTTTTTTTTTTTATTATTCACTTTTATATTCTAAACTATTAATAATTAAAAATTTTTTTTTTTGTTTGCTAATATTTTTTATAGCTTTAACCCCTTTTAACCCTTAATTTACTCCAATCAGCCCTAATTAACTTATTTTTCTCGTTTCCAATTTAATTAATATTTTCCTGATTTTTTTATTTTTTTTTGCCCACGTCTAGTTTATAAACTATTAATGATTAAAACTTTTTTTTGCTAATCTTTTTTAACATATATTTACATTTAAATAAAACAGTTGCGGTAAGTATCGGTATAAATTGGTATCGGCGAGTACTAAATAAATTTAAAAAAATAATAAAAAAAACAAAGTTTCGACACTCGTACGCGTTGTAAAAAAAAAAAAAAAAAAGGTATCGGTGCATCCCTAGTAAAAAAACGGATCGAAAAAAAAACCCTCAATTGCCGCCATTCTCCCCCCCCCCCCCACAGACACACAATAATAACCCCCCCCACACTCATCGCCACCCCCCCCTCCCCCCCCCCCCCACATCGCCATCCTCCTGACTCCGTCTCTGAGAGCCAATCTATAATTAAAGAGATATGAATACAAAGCTCATCCAGGAGCCGATCGATATATAATATAACATTCGTCAGATCCATTACCCCGGGGTTATTTTTAATACACAGCCGGCGCTCGTCTCCCCCCATCCCCCTCCTCGCCGCGCCGCTTCAAATTTTGTAAAAATAAAAAAAATTTAAAAAAGCTGATAATTGAGATTAAAAAAAAAGCGCTCGGTTTCAGGGCGTCCGGTGCCAGCAAGGAAAATCGGTCGGCGTTTTTTTTTTTTTTCAAGAGATTATATTTGGAGAACGCCCAGCGGGAAGCGTTCCACGCGGCGCAACGGGCGCAGTTTCTGCTCGGCGTGGAAATCTGTAGTTCCAGGATGTTGGGTGGTATGAAGAGACGCTGCAGATGTGGGTTGAAAATATCGCCTATTTTTTGAGGGGAGGGAGGGGGGGGTGTTGCACCAGAATGCAGACGGATAGAAGAGAGCGGTGTTTAGCAACGTTGTTACCGATGAAGGAAATAGAGATGTCCGGAGTCTTACATTCGGCATTTAATAAAGCGTCAAGCCATGTTTTCACCATTTTCGATCCGTTGTTGCATCTCAGTGCTGCTGATCACCTGCAGCCTCTTTGCAGCCACTTCCTGCCTCCGGTGACACCGTTTCTCAGGGTGGGTTTCCTGATGGCGACAACGGTGGACCTTGTCTGTGTCATGTGTGACGGATCGGCTACTTGTGACGGGGTGACAACGCAGGAGCACAACTAGGAAATAGGGACAGAGCGTTGTCATCCTAGTGACCACAAGTCCCACTATTCCTCCCACTGATACCAATGATGGGGCACTATTCCTCCCACTGACACCAATGATGGGGCACTATTCCTCCCACTGACACCAATGATGGGGCACTATTCCTCCCACTGACACCATTCCTATGGGGCACTATTCCTCCCACTGATACCAATGATGGGACACTATTCCTCCCACTGATACCAATGATGGGGCACTATTCCTCCCACTGATACCAATGATGGGGCACTATTCCTCCCACTGACACCAATGATGGGGCACTATTCCTCCCACTGACACCAATGATGGGACACTATTCCTCCCACTGATACCAATGATGGGGCACTATTCCCCCCACTGATACCAATGATGGGACACTATTCCTTCCACTGACACCAATGATGGGGCACTATTCCTCCCACTGATACCAATGATGGGACACTATTCCTCCCACTGATACCAATGATGGGGCACTATTCCTCCCACTGACACCAATGATGGGACACTATTCCTCCCACTGATACCAATGATGGGGCACTATTCCTCCCACTGACACCAATGATGGGACACTATTCCTCCCACTGACACCAATGATGGGGCACTATTCCTCCTACTGACACCAATGATGGGACACTATTCCTCCCACTGACACCAATGTTGGGGCACTGTTCCTCCCACTGATACCAATGATAGGACACTATTCCTCCCACTGATACCAATGATGGGGCACTATTCCTCCCACTGATACCAATGATGGGGCACTATTCCTCCCACTGATACCAATGATAGGACACTATTCCTCCCACTGATACCAATGATGGGGCACTATTCCTCCCACTGATACCAATGATGGGGCACTATTCCTCCCACTGACACCAATGATGGGGCACTATTCCTCCCACTGACACCAATGATGGGGCACTATTCCTCCCACTGACACCAATGATGGGGCACTATTCCTTCCACTGATAGCAATGATAGGACACTATTCTTCCCACTGATACCAATGATGGGGCTCTATTCCTCCCACTGATACCAATGATGGGACACTATTCCTCCCACTGATACCAATGATGGGGCACTATTCCTCCCACTGACACCAATGATGGGGCACTATTCCTCCCACTGACACCAATGATGGGGCACTATTCCTCCTACTAATACCAACAATGGGACACTATTCCTCCCACTGATACCAATGATGGGACACTATTCCTCCCACTGACACCAATGATGGGACACTATTCCTCCCACTGATACCAATGATGGGGCACTATTCCTCCCACTGATACTAATGATGGGACACTATTCCTCCCACTGATATCAATGATGGGACACTATTCCTCCCACTGATACCAATGATGGGGCACTATTCCTCCCACTGATACTAATGATGGGACACTATTCCTACCACTGACACCAATGATGGGACACTATTCCTCCCACTGACACCAATGATGGGACACTATTCCTCCCACTGATACCAATGATGGGACACTATTCCTCCTACTGATACCAATGATGGGGCACTATTCCTCCCACTGATACCAATGATGGGGCACTATTCCTCCCACTGATACCAATGATGGGACACTATTCCTCCCACTGATACCAATGATGGGACACTATTCCTCCTACTGATACCAATGATGGGACACTATTCCTCCTACTGATACCAATGATGGGACACTATTCCTCCCACTGACACCAATGATGGGACACTATTCCTCCCACTGACACCAATGATGGGGCACTATTCCTCCCACTGATACCAATGATGGGACACTATTCCTCCCACTGACACCAATGATGGGGAACTATTCCTCCCACTGATACTAATGACGGGACACTATTCCTCCCACTGATATCAATGATGGGACACTATTCCTACCACTGACACCAATGATGGGACACTATTCCTCCCACTGATACCAATGATGGGACACTATTCCTCCTACTGATACCAATGATGGGGCACTATTCCTCCCACTGATACCAATGAAGGACACTATTCCTTCCACTGATACCAATGATGGGACACTATTCCTCCTACTGATACCAATGATGGGGCACTATTCCTCCCACTGACACCAATGATGGGGCACTATTCCTCCCACTGATACCAATGATGGGGCACTATTCCTCCCACTGACATCAATGATGGGGCACTATTCCTCCCACTGATACCAATGATGGGACACTATTCCTCCCACTGACACCAATGATGGGACACTATTCCTCCCACTGACACCAATGATGGGGCACTATTCCTTTAGAAAGTCATAAAGATGGGGCCCTTTGTGTAGAAGGTTTGGAGACCCCTGCTCTGGGAGGATTGTTGGTGAGATGATAAATCTGGTGACAGGTTCTCTTTATAACGGACGCTTTGCTCTGCCCTGGGTGGGCACAGCAGAGTTCCCCTTTAAGGAGACAGTAAAAAAAAATAGCGATTATTGAGAAAGAAAAACAGAATCGGAATTGAAGCGTTACGAAGACGGGATTCTCAGGGAGCGCAGATAATAACAGCAGGTGCGGGAACTAATTATCTGCAAATAAAAAAATAAAATTGTACGTTATTAGCTCCCCGAGTTATTAATATGAATCATAAATACACATTCATTTCTCGGGAATCAGACTCTTCCGATAATTACAACGCACATTAAAGGGGAACTCCCACCTTTCTTTTTTCATTAGATGCAGTAGGAGAAGGGTTAGAGGTTCTGGCAGGTTTTTACTGCCTTGTTATAGGGGTGACAACCCTCTGCTGGGCCAGGGACAGCCAGGCTAGGGAGGAAGGAGCTAGAGGATGCTTGACGTCCTCCAGCCAGGAAATGAGGGCGGGGCTCTGTCTGACTTGCTGCAGGTTCTAATGCACATGGTGAGAAGCTCACAGTGTGCGGTGAGATCGGAGGAAGGAGAGGAGCCGCTACAACTGTGCAAGACTGGAGGGAGGGCCGGGGGTAGGATTTAAGGTACAAATTATTTTTAGGAGGCCCGAAGTTCGTGCCATGAGGAAATCTCTTTAGTTGTCCTATTTTAATCAGTTCAGATGTAGAGAGATGATTATTTGTACCTGTAATTCCCGGCTTTGACTTGTTCACAAGCGCCGAGCTCTGATTGAGGTTCACATGGGATTACTCGGATCAGGTCAGATCTCCAGTGATTGTGGAACATTTGGGATGACAGGTGCAGGACTTTCACTTATCCCTCAGGCTAACAGAACAATAGGTTCCCGGAGAATCCTCTGATGAACTTCTCTCTATGGGGAGCATAGTATTGATAGGAGATGTCAACAGGACAAAAAGCAGCACCACGCACAGACTATATCTCCAACATGATTAGAGGTAAAGAGGGTCTCTATGCTGGACTGCCTAACCATCACCATGACCCATCTCCTGGACTGCCTGAACATCACCATGACCCATCTCCTGGACTGCCTGACCATCACCATGACCTGTCTCCTGGACTGCATAACCATCACAATGACCTTTCTTCCTGATTGCCTGACAATCACCATGACCTGTCTTCTGGATTGCTTAACCATCACCATGACCTGTTTCCTGGATGACCTGACCATCACCATGACCTGTTTGCTAGATTGCCTGACCATCACTGTGACCTGTTTCCTGGATTGCCTGACCATCACTGTGACCTGTTTCCTGGATTGCCTGACCATCACTGTGACCTGTCTCCTGGGTCTGCCTGACCATCACTATGACCTGTCTCCTGCATTGCATGACAATCACCATGACTTGTCTCCTGGACTGGCTGACCATCACCATGACCTATCTACTGGATTGCCTGATCATCACTATGACCTGTCTCCTGAACGTCCTGACCATCACAATGACTTGTCTCCTGGACTGCCTGACCATCACCATGACCTGTTTCCTGTATTGTCTGACCATCACCATTACCTGTCTCCTAGATTACCTGACCATCACTATGGCCTGTCCCGGGACTCCTGGATTGCCTGACCATCACCATAACCTGTTTGCTGGACTGCATAACTATCACCATGACCTTTCTTCCTGATTGCCTGACCATCACCATGACCTGTCTTCTGGATTGCTTGACCATCACCATGACTTGTTTCCTGGATTACCTGACCATCACTATGGCCTGTCTCCTGGATTGCCTGACCATCACCATGACCTGTTTCCTGGATTGCCTGACCATCACTATGACCTGTCTCCTGGATTGCCTGGCCATCAGCATGACCTGTCTCTTGGATTGCCTGACCATCCCCATGACCTGTTTCCTGGATTGTCGACCATCACCATGACCTGTTTCCTGGATTGCCTAACCATCACCGTGACCTGTCTCCTGGATTGCCTGACTATCACTATGATCTGTTTCCCGGATTGTCTGACCTTCACCATGACCTATCTACTGGATTGCCTGATCATCACTATGACTTGTCTCCTGGACTGCCTGACCATCACCATCACCTGTCTCCTGCATTGCCTGACAATCACCATGACTTGTCTCCTGGACTGGCTAACCATCACCATGATCTGTTTCCTGGATTGCCTGACCATCACCATCGCCTGTCTCCTGCATTGCCTGACAATCAGCATGAGTTGTCTCCTGGACTGGCTGACCATCACCATGACCTGTTTCCTGTATTGTCTGACCATCACTATGACCTGTCTCCTGGATTGCCTGACCATCAGCATGACCTGTCTCTTGGATTGCCTGACCATCCCCATGACCTGTTTCCTGGTTTGTCGACCATCACCATGACCTGTTTCCTGGATTGCCTGACCATCACCGTGACCTGTCTCCTGGATTGCCTGACTATCACTATGATCTGTTTCCCGGATTGTCTGACCTTCACCATGACCTATCTACTGGATTGCCTGACAATCACCATGACTTGTCTCCTGGACTGGCTAACCATCACCATGATCTGTTTCCTGGATTGCCTGACCATCACCATCGCCTGTCTCCTGCATTGCCTGACAATCAGCATGAGTTGTCTCCTGGACTGGCTGACCATCACCATGACCTGTTTCCTGTATTGTCTGACCATCACCATGACCTGTCACCTGGATTGCCTGACCATCAGCATGACCTGTCTCTTGGATTGCCTGACCATCCCCATGACCTGTTTCCTGGATTGTCTGACCATCACCATGACCTGTCACCTGGATTGCCTGACCATCTGTTACCATAAATAACCAACACCATACACAAACTCACATGTAAGGGTCATAGCATCTTTCAACCACTAAACATATAAATAACAGAGTATTATTAAATATAATATGGAGTGCAAGGTACATAAGAGGAACTCTAAATAAAACTCATTATGATAGGCCTCTAGCCACACAACACCGACTCAGAGGGAATCGTAGAACATAAATAACTGACACCAGACACAAATTCACATGTAAGGCATCCTTTAAACATCAAACATATAGTTACATAGTAGGTGAGGTCGAAAAAAGACACAAGTCCATCAAGTCCAACCTATGTGTGTGATTATATGTCAGTATTACATTATATATCCCGGTATGTTGCGGTCATTCAGGTGATTATCTATTCGTTTCTTGAAACTATCGATGGCCCCCCCGCTGAGATCACTGCCTGTGGAAGGGAATTCCACATCCTTGCAGCTCTTACAGTAAAGAACCCTCTAGTTTAAGGTTAAACCTCTTTTCTTCTTTTCTTCTAATTTTAATGAGTAGCCACGAGTCTTGTTAAACTCCCTTCTGCAAAAAAGTCTTCTCCCTATTGTGAGGTCACCAGTACGGTATTTATACATTGAAATCATATCCCCTCTCAAGCGTCTCTTCTCCAGAGAGAATAAGTTCAGTGCTCGCAACCTTTCCTCATAACTAAGGTACTTAAAGAAATTTCTTGAGATTTTTTTTGCTCTCCTCCGCTATGTGTCTTTCATGTTCTATCTTAGCCGTCCTTATTGCACCCTTACATTTCTTGTTGCATTCTTTATAAAGTCTGAATGCTGATGATGATCCCTCAACCTTGTATTTTTTGAAGGCCTTCTTCCTTTGCTTTTATATGCATTTTTACATTGAAGTTAAGCCATCCAGGACTTTTGTTCGCTCTTTTAAATTTATTACCCAATGGGATGCATTGTCTAATGCCCTTCTTATTTAATATGCTCTTAAAGCATATAAATAACAGATTATAGATGAATACAATATGAATGGAATCCAAGGTCCTTCGGAGACACTCTACATAAAACTCTGTAAACCCATATGATAGACATCGAGACACACAACACTGACCCAGAGGAAATTGCACAACATAAATAACCGACACCAGACACAAAGTCACATGTAAGGCCATAGCATTGTTTAATTGCCAAACATATAAACAGGGGAGTATTAATGAATACAATATGAATGGAGTCCAAGGTCCTTGGGGGCCACTCTACATAAAACTCAGGTCTCTAGGTTCCCAGCACTGACCTGGAGGGAACGGCACAACATAAATAACCGGCACCAGACACAAACTCTAATGTAATGGCCATAGAATCCTTTAATTAACAAACATATAAATAACAGAGTATAATAAATACAATACAAATGGAGTCCAAGGCCCGTTGGAGGAACCCTACATTAAACCCAGGCCTCTAGTCCCAGAACACTGACCCCGGAGGGAACGGCACAATTATCCGCAGACACGGCCATCAATCAACCGCCAATTCACCGGCACTCGTCCATACAATCTAAAGGATGCCGTACCTAAGATGGGGACCTACCAAGTTCAAATTCTAACCAGAATGGCCGTCCCCAAGGACCTTGCAACCCTGCCCAGCTGGCAGGACAGGAAACCTGATTTCTCTCTGCTGCAGTTTGGTAGCTTCCCCTGCTCTCTGCTCTCCCCCTCACCCCCTCTTTCTTCCTTGTCTCCTTGGTGTCATCGCTCTCACTCTCTCATACTGGTCACTGGAAGTACAACATGGCACCTCATGGCAAAAGAACTCTCTGAGGATCTGAAAAAAAAGAATTGTTGCTCTACATAAAGATGGCCTAGGCCAGTGATGGCGAACATTGGTACCCCAGATGTTTTGGAACTACATTTCCCATGATGCTCACCTACACTACAGAGTGCATGAGCATCATGGGAAATGTAGATCCAAAACATCTGGGGTGCCCAGGTTCACCATCACTGGCCTAGGCTATAAGAAGATTGCCAAGACCCTGAAACTGATCTGCAGCACGGTGGCCAAGACCATACAGCGGTATAACAGGACAGGTTCCCCTCAGAACAGGCCTCGCCATGGTCCACCAAAGAAAATGAGGTCATGTGCTCAGCATCATATCCAGAGGTTGTCTTTGGGAAATAGACGTATGAGTGCTGCCAGCATTGCTGCAGAGGTTGTAGGGGTGGGGGGGTCAACCTGTCAGTGCTCAGACCATACGCCGCACACTGCATCAAATTGGTCTGCATGGCTGTCATCCCAGAAGGAAGCCTCTTCTAAAGATGATGCACAAGAAAGTCTGCAAACAGTTTGCTGAAGACAAGCAGACTAAGGACATGGATTACTGGAATCATGTCCTGTGGTCTGATGAGACCAAGATAAACGTATTTGGTTCAGATGGTGACAAGCGTGTGTGGGGTCAACCAGGTGAGGAGGACAAAGACAAGTGTGTCTTGTCTACAGTCAAGCATGGTGGTGGGAGTGTCATGGTCTGGGGCCGCATGAGTGCTGCCGGCACTGGGGGGCTACAGATCATTGAGGGAACCATGAATGCCAACATGTACTGTGACATACTGAAGAAGAGCATGATCCCCTCCCTTCAGAGACTGGACCGCAGGGCAGTATTCCAACATGATAATGACCCCAAACACACCTCCAAGACCACCACTGCATTGCTAAAGAAGCTGAGGGTAAAGGTGATGGACTGGCCAAGCACGTCTCAAGACCTAAACCCTATTGATCATCTGTGGGGCCTCCTCAAACGGAAGGTGGAGGAGCGCAAGGTCTCTAACATCCACCAGCTCTGTGATGTCATCGTGGAGGAGGGGAAGAGGACTCCAGTGACAACCTGTGAAGCTCTGGTGATCTCCATGCCCAAGAGGGTTAAGGCAGTGCTGGAAAATAATGGTGGCCACACAAAATATTGACACTTTGGGCCCAATTTGGAGATTTTCACTTAGGGGTGTACCGACTTTTGTTGCCAGCAGGTTTAGACATTAATGGCTGTGTGTTGAGTTATTTTATATATAATACAGTAAATTATATTAAATAAATAATTTTTAAATACAAATTATACATAAATATTACATATAAATATATAAATTTAAATAAAAATATTTAATATAATATAATATAATATAATTTTAAATAAATATACATTTAAATATAAATCATATATAAATATTAAATATTATCCAAAAAAGAGAGAACGGCACTCACAGGTCTTGAAAGGTGAACGCACAAGTTTTATATCAATGTTTCGACAAGGCACAAGCTCGTCTTCCTCAGCTTGTGCCTTGTCGGAATGTCTAAAAAAAAAAACGTTATGCGTCGCGCGTTCGACCTTTCAAGCCCCATGAGTGCCGCTCTCTATTTTGGTCTTGCATCTTTGCTGCGCATCTGGGCCCATGTTTTTTTAATCTCTGACTTGTGTGCAACCATTGGATATTATAAATATTACATTTAAGTATATACATTTAAATAAAACAAAAAATATGTCATATACTGTTAAATTAATATAATATAACATAATAATTTTAAAATTAATATATATTCATTAATAAGTAATATAATATAACATAATATAAAATTAATATAATATAAATTAATATAATGTAGCATTATATATTATAATTCTTATATTATAAGAATTAAATAAATTAAGAATATAATTTAAAAAAATATAATTAAAAAAATGAATATAAGAATTAAATAAATATACATTTAAATATAAATACATTTTAGTATTATCATTGTATTCTATTTTTGAGTATGGCCTAGTTGCAGTGTTTTTCTATCATATCTAAAGTCAATGCTCAGCTGAAATGTATTTGGTGGCAGCCTGCCAGGCAGCGAGGAGAGCTTTATGTGTCACCCGGCTCTGTACAGTGTGATGCCAGCTTATCCCGGCATTGTCACGCACAGCAGACGCATGTTAAAATATCGTTGATAACGTGTTACTTAGAAAGGAAAGCTGCCAACAGTTAGCTCACCCCGATGTTGTGGGCAGTTCACTTGTTATGGTGACTTGTCCAGTAAAAATTTGAGCCGTCTGAGATTTCTGAAGCTGAACGATGTGGCCACATGTGAGCGAAGCAGATGTAAGCCCTGAGCGGGGAACATTCCTTTGTATCATAAACTCCTTTTTTTTTTTTCTTTCCATAAAATACAGTTTTCGTATTTTTTATTTCTATTTTTTTTTTCCATCTTAACGCTGCTGAACTCCTGCATCCCTTTTACAACCGCTTCAGGATTGGCTGCATATCACTGCTCCGGACCAGTTGGTTTCCTGATATACGACAATGGCGGTCCATGCCAGGGCAGTACGCGTTGGCAAGGTTGCTTGTATGTAGACTTCATCAGGAATGTGTGATAGGCCTTTTTTAGCCCTAACAGGAAGTGCCTGAACTGACCTTCGTGGCAGGATTCATAGATACCAGCTGTCCCGGATTTGCTGGGACAGTCCCGTATCAATGTGCTATGTCCTGGTGATATGGTGTCCCCGGGTGTGTCCCGGGATCACAACATTTCCTTTAAAAAAAATGGCGTTGTGGCTGCAAATGGGCAGTTCCAGCATAATTAGGGGTGGAAACTTCAGGAAAGTGGGTATGACCTGGTGAGAAGCACCCAGAAAGTGGGCATTATCCAGCCTTGAACCGCTCAGAAGGTAGGCCTGTAAAGTGTGGGCCATGGGGTTGGGGTGACAATGTCCTGGGGAGTACGTATGGCTGGATCACCAAGCCCTAACAGGAAGTGCCTGAACTGATCTTCGTGGTAGGATTCATAGATACCAGCTGTCCCGGATTTTCTGGAATAGTGCCGCATCAATGTACTATGTCCTGGTGACGTGTTGTCCCAGGGTGTGTCCCGGGATCATAACATTTCCCTTAAAAGAAAAATGGTGTTGTGGCTGCAAATGGGAAGTTCCAGCATAATTAGGGGTGGAAACTTCAAGAAAGTGGGTATGACCTGGTCAGAACCACCCTGAAAGTGAGCATGATCCAGACTTGAAACGCCCAGAAGGTAGGCCTGTAAAGTGTGGGCCATGGGGTTGGGGTGACAATGTCCTGGGGAGTACGTATGGCTGGATCACCAAGCCCTAACAGGAAGTGCCTGAACTGACCTTCATGGCAGGATTCATAGATATCAGCTGTCCCGGATTTGCTGGGACAGTCCCGTATCAATGTGCTATGTCCTGGTGATGTGGTGTCCCAGGGTGTGTCCCGGAATCACAACATTTCCCCTAAAAAAAAAAATGGCGTTGTGGCTGCAAATGGGCAGTTCCAGCATAATTAGGGGTGGAAACGTCAAGAAAGTGGGTATGACCTGGTCAGAACCACCCAGAAAGTGGGCATGATCCAGACTTGAACCGCCCAGAAGGTAGGCCTGTAAAGTGTGGGCCATGGGGTGGGGGTGACAATGTCCTGGGGAGTATGTATGGCTGGATCACCAAGGGTTATAGATTGCACACAACCTTTGCAATTTCTTGAATGCATTAAAGTTTAGAAGAGATTTTTTGATTGCAAGCTTCTACGAGCAAGGCCCTCCAAACCCTCCTATCTTGAATGGCATTGCAACTGTACTGTCTCCCTTTATGTTGTACAGCGCTGTGCAAACTGTTGGCACTGTTTGAATACTCTATGATAATAGTTATTTATGATTGGATTTAGAGGTTCATGGGGCGGGGTAAAATGCACCAATGGGCATGGCCTTGGAGGAGCCGAGGCTGGGGCCGTTCTTACATTTAATCATGCGCTGAGCTGGCGGTGTGCGACGTCTCTGAATCCCATGGTTGGGACGCTTCCCCGATAAGCACTTCAGATGCCTGCACCCTCTTCATTTGTGGATCACTGGAGCGGTTATGTTAAAGGCACCTTGATTTGCCATGAGTATGTCCATCCCCCTTTTTTATTAATGGAAACAATGTATCATTCTGGAATTTACTGTAAAATATGGTTATCCTGTATATCAAATGTAACAATTTCACGGAAACACCCTTAAATGTAATGTTGTCTCTAGACTTTCCATGGCAAGAAGGCCTACAGATCATCTGGCTGTTGACCTTGTGATGATGATTCAGGAATCGTGGGTCTGTATATCTTCCTCCCGGAGATACCTCTGGATTTGAGCTGTTCGGGAATTTTGAAACTTCTGGTATCCATGCCCCGGCCTCATCAGTGGAAGCAGCTGTCATGTCTTGAATGATGTATGTTCCTCCTAAAGTATATGTCAGCCGAGGAGACAATAGTGCATGACTGTTGCTCAGATACTGGCTCTATGGCTACAGCTGTTTGCCATGCATTGTTTGCATTTTTACCTCCCTTGCATCAAAATTGCGGTATTACTTTTGATTTCCCCGTAGCGTGAACTTTATAAATCATGTTGTTCTGAAGGATCCCTATTGTTTGAATTTAATTACTTTCGTAAACTCCCCAACAGTTACCTTTGATGACTTTTTGAAGTAAATTTTTACATTATGAATCATTCTATCCCCTTATCTGTTGGATAGAGGGCATCCAAGACTAGACTGAACTCGTGGAATTAAATGTCCATCAGGATGAGGTTTACATAGCTTGTTGTTGAAGAAAGGCCAACTAAATGTGACCAAACATGGTGGACACCTGACCATCTGAACATCACACATATATAAGCCTGTTTGACATCCCATTTCAAAGCCATGGACATTAATATGCAGTTGTCCCCATTGTCCTCATTCTCCTCCATGGCCATTATTATGGAGTCCCCCCCCCATGGCCATTAAATTAGAGTTCCCCCCCTTCCCCTTCCCCCTCCCCAAGGCCATTAATATGGAGTTGTCCTCCTCTCTCCATGACTATTCATATGGAGTTGCCCCCTTCCCCACAGGGCCATTAATATGGAGTTGCAACCTTAACCCCCCCCCATGGCTATGAATATGGCGTTCCCCCCTCCTCCCCCATGGCCATTAATATGGTTGTGCCCCCTTCCCCACATGACCACTAATATGGAGTTGCCCCCTTTCCCCCCCCATGGCTATCAATATGGCGCCCCCCCCTCCTCCCCCATGGCCATTAATATGGTTGTGCCCCCTTCCCCACATGGCCATTAATATCAGGTTGCCCCCTTCCCCCCATGGCTATAATTATGGCATTGCCCCCTTCCCCACATGGCCATTAATATGGTGTTGCCCCCTTCCCCCCATGACCAATAATATGGTGTTGCCTCCTTCCCAACATGGCCATTAGTATAGTGTTGCCCCCTCCCCCCCCCATGACCATTAATATGGTGTTGCCCCCGTTCACCCATGGCCATTAATATGAAGATTGCCCCCCCCCCCCATGGCTATTATCATAATAGTTGGTTCCCCTTTCGCAGCCATAACATCCTTCACTCTTCTAGGAAGATTGTAGAGCATCTCTACGGAAATTTGTGGTCAGGTTCTAATATTGCTCAAGATGATCTGGCTCAGGATTGGCAAAACTATATAATTCAATATGGAGTTGTCCTCCTCCCTCCATGACTATTTATATGGAATTGCCCAATTCCTCCAATGGCCATTATTATGGTAGTACCCCCTTCCCCCCATGGCCATTAATATGAAGATCCCCCCCCCATGGCTAATATTTTGAAATTGGCTCCCCTTTGGTAGCAATAACATCCTTCACTCTTCTAGGAAGATTGTAGAGCATGTCTACGGAAATATGTGGTCAGGTTCTAATGTTGGTCAAGAAGACCTGGCGTATGATTGGCATAAATATATATGAGGGGAGTCACTAAATGTTAACGGCCCGACACGGAAGGAGTGACCACACACATGTGAAACTTTATCACTGCACCAAGCCACTCTTCCAGATGTTTGGTGTTGAAAATAGTGCATGAGCGCTATACAGTTTATGGGCACTCCTTGCAAATAGTTGGCACCCCCCATAGTCAAGTTGAAGATGGAGAAAGTGGAAGAAGAAGGCTCGGACCATTCCATCAGTGGGCAAAGTGATGGTGACAGACAGTCCTCTAGAATTCCAAGGGTGTGCAGCAGCAATCCCAAAAGACTGTCCACCACCAGGCCTTTTGAAACTACCTTGCTCCCAAGCACAGTAATCCTTGATTTTATGGCCAATGATGCCAATAATCAATGGTTTGATTGAGGAAGTGCTGATGTGATAATGTCATAGCTAAAACAACATAGGGCATTTAGCAATGTCAGGATCTAGATCAGAACCCAGGATCTGTACAAAGTGGCAAAGCATGTGTGTTATCTCATGCTGCAAGCCAGTTCCAAGCCCATGAAAATGGGGAGGGTTAAGGTTTTTTTTTTGGAGCCTGCAGTGTGTTGTGCAAATTTTAAACACCAAATGAACCAAAAAAGTGCACTAGGGTGTGTCTTTGGTTCCCTCCCTGGTCCTCAGGGGAAGGGGGCAAGACTCCTCATGGGGTTAAGGCAAGCTCAGGTCCATCTAGCCAAAAAGCCGATCATCCTGCTCCTCATGATAAGCCAAAGCCAGCCAATGAGTACTGGATGGAGAGCTCTCCCAAAGAAAGACCCCCCCAAGACAGGGGAAGAAGAAACCTAATGGCCACGCATCCTCTCCATAGACTTCAGGGTAGGCCTGAAGACCCACACCCTGGTCCCTCAGGGCGCAAAACTCCTGACTCGGATAAGGTTCACTCAGATCCACCTAGCTAAAAGATCTGGAGAACCCTGCTCCTCGCGATCAGCTGAAGCTGACTAACAAGTACTAATTGAAGGACTCTCCTGAAGAGAGACACCCAAAAGGCAGGGGCAGAAGGAACCGATTGGCCAAACATCCTCTCCCGAGACTTCAGGGTAGACCTGAAGACTCGAACTCTGACCCGTCAGGGTACAAGACTCCTGACAGGGGTAAGGACACTCATATCCACCTAGCCTGCTCCTCATGATAAGCCTAAGCCGGCCAATGAGTACTGGGTGGAGATCTCTAACAAAGGAAGACCCCCCCCAAGACAGGGTCTGAAGGAGCCTTATGGCCAAACATCCTCCCCGTAGACTTCAGGGTAGGCCTGAAAACCCACACCTTAACCCCTTGGGGCACAAGACTCCTGATGGGGGTAATGCACACTCAGGTCCACCCAGCTCCTCATCATCAGCCGATGCTGACCAGCGAGTACAAAGTGAGGGGCTCGCCCAAAGTCAAGGGAAGAAGGAACCAAATGGCCACACATCCTCTCCGTAGACTTAAGGGTAGGCCTGAAGACCCACACCTTACTATTAATGAGTAAAAGAAAAAGACACGTGGAGAGTGTATAAATAAAAGAGCGCCAATAGGTATACAATGGTTAGGCCTTGTGGGAGACCTAGTGAACGACCTCATAGAAAAATTTGCCAAGACAATTCTATGGAAAAGGCTCCGGGATATTGGACACAGTGCCCAGAGAATCGCTGAGAGTTGGATATCATGTACACAAAAGAAAACACCATAAACATCTCAACCATTTCATTGTCTTCACCATCTATTTTTAGGTTGGTGGTTGTCAGAAACATTTATGGTGAAACGTTTCGATTGAAGATTTCAGAAAATAACATTGTCTTTTCCTAAGAATAAAGATTCTGAAGGTTCCCCCTTGGAAAACGATGGAGCTCACATAATGGAAATGTTTACATGTGCATACTCCATAATAGGATTTAGTCAGCAAAGAAAAGATTGTTTAAACTTTGTCCTGCTTCTCCTAAGAAGAATGTAATTCATGTTTGCAAAAAAAAAAAATGAATCCAGACTTGGAGAAAGGTTCACCACAAAAACAAGATAAGATCAAAAACTGTTTTATCGCTGTGTAATTGTGACCATGTGCGTGGAACCAGACATGGAGCCCCCTGAGACAATGGAAAAATGACGGAACCAGCAGACCCGAGACTTAATCTGGACCAAACTCTGTCACCGCTAGAAGTCATTCCATGACCAAGGGACTCGGATACTTAGCACTTCATGGTCTACAGAATTGGCGGCAGGCATGAATACATTTCTGGTATGCTTCTAGCCATTGCACAGACTTGGCATGGGATATAGAGATGGAGAGAGCGAGGTAGGGCCGCCCTGCCCTGTCCGCACCGCACAGACCTGTAGGTATATAGGCGCATTCCGAAGGTTCCTTATTCTGGTCTTCAAAGCTCACAACATGTGTTTTCTCTTCATTGAGCTGTCATCAGCCTGGCTCCTTCTGACCAATTTCTCAATTAATGGCTGTGTTGTCTGGCGTTCATATGTGCGGATATGTTATCACCTTGAAAGTTTCTGATGAATTATATTATGGATCTCTGCATGCGGCTGACATCACATCTCCTTATGCAGAATGGTATAACAGGGCATCGCAAACAACCCGGGTCATTCAAGGATACCATGAAAGTAGATATAGGAAGGGAGGACCCTCACCATGCCAACATCCAAAATATATATACAAGGATTGAGAAACTCAAAAAATAGGTGGACTTTGTGGGCACATATGAGAGGAAACCTTGTTAAAAAATTATAAATGTTACTACAAAATGATTAAAAACATAGAAAACATACAATCAACACCCTATAATGGAGACAGTTACCGGTTACGCAATAAAGCAGTTATGGAGGTTGGATCTCGGTATGAAAATGATGGTAATAATATAATAAGTGGAAAAAATTTGATCTATTGATGCCTTCACACTTGCTCCTCATGAAAGTAGATAGGAACCCAACCACAAAATTTCTCTATGCTAATGTCACTTAACTTTTCTAAATCTGCAGCTTTCAATAAAATAATAACTGGCGATTGGGGATAAGATTGGGTTAAGTCCAAACTGGTTCACCGAGGTCAAGAGCATTCCATCAACTACGGGAGCCCAGCAATGACAGCTAACTTTAGGGTTCAGACAAACTTGGGTTTGAACCAAAGCCTGAAACCCAAGCTCCTCACTTCTGGTCTTACCATGAAAGTCATCATCATTCAGGATCTTCCTGTTATAGGGTGACAACGCTGGGTCCCTGTCTCCCAATTGTGCTCCTGCGTTGTCACTTTGCAACATGTAGAGACTTCAAGCATCCCATCAGTTGTGAGGCCCAGCAATGACAGCAAACTTCGGACCAAACACCAGCCCAAAACCCAAAATCTTTACTTCTGATGATCCTGCCTCGAAGGTCCCTCTTCAGGCTCTTCCTGTTATAGGGTGACAACCCTCAGGTCCTGTCTACCAATTGTTTTCCTCTGTTGTCATCTTGTCACATGTAGAGACTTCAAGCATCTCATCAGTTGTGGGGGCCCAGCAATGACAGCAAACTTTGGACCAAACCCCAGCTCAAAACCCAAGCTCATCACTTCTGGTGATCCTGCCATGAAGGTCCTCCCTTTGGCTCTTCCTGTTATAGGATGACAACCCTTTGTCCCTGTTTCCCAATTGTTCTCCTGCATTGTCAGCTTGTCACATGGGCTTCCAATTGTGACTAAAGGTATCCCATCAGTTGCAGGGCCCAGAGATAACAGCAAACTTTGGACCAAACCCAAGTCCGAAACCCAAGTTCCTCACTACTGGGGATCCTGCCATGAAGGTCCTCCTTCTGGCTCTTCCTGTGATAGGATGACAACCCTTTGTCCCTGTTTCCCAATTGATCTCCTGCATTGTCAGCTTGTCACATGGGCTTCCAATTGTGACTAAAGGCATCCCATCAGTTGCAGGTCCCAGAAATAACAGCAAACTTTGGACCAAACCCAAGTCCCCAACCCAAGTTCCTCACTACTGGTGATCCTGCCATGAAGGTCCTCGTTCGGGCTCTTTCGGTTATAGGGTGTCTCCTGCATTGTCACCCTGTCACATGGGCTTCCGATACGGACTACCCTTTTAATGCAAATTACGTAGGCATGGTCCACTGTACTCACTAGTCCCAAGAAAAGCCAACAAGTGGCAGCAAAGAGGCTGCAGGAGATCAGCAACACATTTAAAAAAAAGTGGAAACAAGTTTTTTTTTTTAAAAAGACAATAGATTATTGTACTCAGGGCCCTAGAAAATGAAATGTTACTCATATAGCGTTTGTTTCCACCATGAAGACTCAGCATCACGCATCGCTACGACTAAGGATATTGCCGAAACGCGTCAGATTTATTGTCACTCTGATGTACCAATAAACGTTACTTCAAGGATTACAGTTTTGCCGGCTCTCCTTATTAATGTCAGCATCACACATAGGCGTTCCCTTCGTGAAAATAGAGGATTTATAAAGCTTGTCTGAGCTGTCCGAAAATAGGGGGTGTGGAGCTGAAATTACACTCTTCAGAGCTCAGAGTGCTGATTGGAGGGAAGGGAAAGGGAAAGGAAGGCCCCATTCCCCTCCACACAGCACACAGGAACAGAGCTGAGGCTGTCAATCGCAGGCTGCGTGCTGAAGCTCCCTCCCCCTGTCACCTTTTATCTCTTGGTGTCAGGAAAACTTATCAGAAGTGACTACTGCTGATAGCCAAGGAAGGAAGCAGCAGACAGAAACAGACACTTAGTGCTCTGGACTGAGACAAGCACACACCATAGAGGGATATGCTTTGCTCATGTTTCATGTCTGAGAATTACAACCATTAATGGTCTCAGACTAACAATTCTTCACATTTAACATTAGACACTTCTACATACCGGATCCATTTTTTTTTTAATAACCAGAATGGTCCATATGGGGATCGAACCCGCAACCTTGGCGTTATTAGAATGAAGCCTTCCCTCCAATTGGGTCCTCCCTCCCTAGGTCACATGACACCCAACTCACGCTCAGGATGGAGATATTTTGCAGCGTTATGGAATGGAAGTCTCGGTCCTATCTCCTTATTATTATCCTTTTTTATGGAAATTGTTTCATATGTGGCCATCCGGTGATCCTCCCCTTTCCTCCCTCATTAGTAATTACCCGAAGGACGTGAATCTGCGGCTCACTTTCAAGGTCAAACTCATTTATCAGCTTACGTTCGGCGTAGACCAACTCTCCTCGAAGAGCCGTCCCGCGAGCGCAGCCTGCGTCCCCAGAACGGGGAGAGATGAATGGAAAACAATTATTTATAAGGCGGTAATTCCTCCTCACCTCCAGAACGTTGGCAGGCGCGCGGTGATGGCACAAAGGTTACGGTGGCAGCGCGGAATATTTAATGTCAGAGCCGGCACACCTTGTAATTACTTTGCCATACACGGCAATTATTCTTTTCTGAAGCCGTCCCCGGCTTCCTGCTCATTAATGTTGATGTCACCACAAGGCTGTAATTAAGGGCGCG
The DNA here is from genome assembly GCF_042186555.1 of Aquarana catesbeiana. NCBI lineage: Eukaryota > Metazoa > Chordata > Amphibia > Anura > Ranidae > Aquarana > Aquarana catesbeiana. The sequence goes on along the minus strand of NC_133332.1, from coordinate 318,384,853 downwards.
GACCACCCAGCTGTGCCCAGCCTTAGGACCTTCCTCCCTCTCTTCATACAGATGGCACGGTAATTGTCAGAGAGAGCGAGCCTGACGGGGCTTTCTTGTAACTACTTTGTTATATTAAAGTGGACCTGTCGTCACATGTGTAAGTAACGTGTCAGTGTACCCCTGACAATGCCTTTGTCTACTCTTCTCTCTAGAGCAGGGGGTCTCAAACTGGCCGCCCTCCAGCTGTTGCAAAACTACAAGTCCCATGAGGCATTGCAAGGCTGGCAATTTCAAGCAGGACTCCCACAGGCAGGGGCACGATGGGACTTGTAGTTTTGCAACAGCTGGAGGGCCACCAGTTTGAGGCCCCTGCTCTAGAAGGATCCCTCCTAGATAGGCTGCTACATAAACTAGGTACATTTTTTTTTTTGGCTTGCTTGTGGTTAGTGGAGCAGGTTGTAATTGCTTTGGTCTGGTCTAGGCTTCACTGGCTGCGGGTTCAACTGCTTCCCCCTGCCTTCTGGAGGACAATGTAGTGGACCCAAAGCCTGAATATTTATGTGGTCTCGGCCAATCCCTGAGAGATGATGCCCAGTAGGTGGCTGAGGCATCCATAAATAGTCTGGGGCTTGAGGCAGCCCTGTTTCTTGTCCAGGGGGAGAAGTTCCCAGCCCAAGGGGCTGCTGCCCCTCTGGGCAGTCCAGCTGTCCGTCTACATGTGCTGTGCTAAAGCTGGGAGGGCCTATTCTGCTGAAACTTGCTGGAACTGAATAAGGGTTATTAGCCAAGGATCTGGTCTGTAGAGTTCACGGGAGAAATGTCTGGTTAATATTGGAAGGAGGCATCCGAATATCCAGGGACATTGTGAGTACAGGACCTGAGTGTAGGATCCTGGTGACTGTGTGCCGCTTAGGGAGTAAGGGAGATTGTAAACTCCTTGGCGGCAGGGACTGTGTAAAGCACTGTGTAAATAAAGAGGCCCTTCTCCACTGACCATGAATGTAAATGGACCCTTCTCCATTGAGCACCAATCTAAAGAGGCTTTCCTCCACTGACCACAAATGTAAATGGAACCTTTTCTATTGACCACCAGTGAAAAGGGGTCCTTTCCCCAATAAGCACTAATGTAATGTGGTTCTTCTACCACTGATCGCCAATCTAAAGAGGTCCTTCTCCATTTACCACAAATGTAAATAGGCCCTTCTCCGCTGACCACCAGTGTAAAGGGGCCCCTCTCCAATGACCACCAGTCTAAAGAGGCTCTTTCCACACTGACCACAAGTTTAAAGGGACCTTCTCCACTTACCGTCAGTGCAAGGGGATCCCTTCCTCAATATTCACTAATGTAAGGTGGTTCTTCTACCACTGATCACCAATCTAAAGAGGTCCTTCTCCATTGACCACAAATGAAAAGAGGCTCTTCTCCACTGACCACTGAGGTAAAGGGGCCCCTCTCCCAGTGATCACTAATAAAAGGTGGTCCTTTGACCACTTATCACCAATCTAAAGAGACTATACCCACACTGAATACAATTGTAAAGTGGCCCTTCTCTACTGACCACCGGGGTAAGGGAGTCCCTTTCCCAATGATCACTAATGTAAGGTGGTTCTACCACTGACCACCAATCTAAAGAGGCCCATCTTTATGACCATTAATGTAAATGGGCCCTTCTCCATTGACCACCAATCTAAAGAGGCTCTCTTCCACTGACCACAAGTGAGCTTCACTGAGCCCTTCTCCACTTATTGCCAGTGCAAGGGGGTCCCTTCACCAATATTCACTAATGTAAGGTGACTATTCTACCAATGATCACCAATCTAAAGAGATCCTTCTCCACTGACCACAAATGTAAATAGGCCCTTCTCCACTGACCACCAGTGTAAAAGGATCCCTCTCCAATGACCACCAGTCTAAGGAGAATATTCCCATACTGACCACAAGTTTAAAGGGACCTTCTCCACTTACCGTCATTGCAAGGGGGTCCCTTCCTCAATATTCACTAATGTAAGGTGGTTCTTCTACCACTGATCACCAACCTAAAGAGGCCCTTCTCCATTGACCACAAATGTAAAGAGGCTCTTCTCCACTGACCACTGGTGTAAAGGGGTCCCTCTCCCAGTGATCACTAATATAAGGTGGTCCTTCTACCACTAATCACCAATCTAAAGAAACTATACCCACGCTGAATACAATTGTAAAGTGGCCCTTCTCTACTGATCACCAGGGTAAGGGTGTCCCATTCCCAATGATCACTAATGTAAGGTGGTCCTACCACTGATCACCAATCTAAAGAGGCCCATCTCCATGACCATTAATGTAAATGGGACCTTCTCCATTGACCACCAATCTAAAGAGGCTCTCCTCCACTGACCACAAGTTTAGAGGAGCCCTTCTCCACTTGCCAGTGTAAGAGGGTCCCTTCATCAATATTCACTAATGTAAGCTAACTCTTCTACCACTGATCACCAATCTAAAGAGGAACTTCTCCATTGACCACTAGTGTAAGAGGGGTCTGTCTCTCAACGATCACTAATGTAAGGTGGTTCTTCTACCACTGATTACCAATCTAGAGAGGCCCTTCCCCACTGACCACAAATGTAAATGGACCTTCTCCACTGACCACTAGTATAAGAGGGGTCTGTCTCTCAGCGGTCACTAATGTAAGGTGGTTCTTCTCCCACTGATCACCAATCTAGAGAGGCCTTTCTCCACTGACCACCAGTGTAAGGGTCTCCCTCTCCCAATGATTACTAATAAAAGGTGGCCCTACCATTGACCACCAATCTAAAGAGGCCCTTCCCCACTGACCACAAATGTAAATGGACCTTCTCCACTGACCACCAGTGTAAGGGGGCCCCTCTCCTAATGATCACTAATGTAAGGTGGCCCTACCATTGACCACCAATCTAAAGGGACCCTTTTCCACTGACAGCCAATGTGCAGGGGCATTGTTTCACACATTAACTATGTAAGGCAGTGGTCTCCAAACTGTGGCCCTTTGCTTGTCTTTATCCGGCCCTTGAGGCATTATTCCTGCCACTGACACCAACAACGGGGCACTATTCCTTCCACTGACACCAATGATGGGGTATAATTATTTCCACTGACAACAAAAAGGGGGCACTATTCCTCCCAACGACACCAGATCGGGCATTGTTTACTCCCACACTGGGCTCAGTTCGGCTCCCCTGAAGTCTGAGGACAGTAAACTGGCCCTTTCTATATAAAGTTTGGAGACCCCTGATGTAAGGGAACACAATATTCTTTTCAGGCCATTATTATTGTTTAGTTTCATTATTATTACTGAATATATTTGCTATGTAGAGCAGCCCTGGGTGTCAAATACTTAAAGTATGTCACATTCCTTATTCTTTTGATTATTCCTATATCTCCACTTAGTGCTCATATGTTAATGTACCGTGAGCTTTAGATATGGTAATTATCACCAGAAGTTCTCTTAGACCCGAAAGTTATTTGAAGGGTTCCTCCATATTAAAAAGTTTGAGAAATTCTGGTCTATGGTTATATCAAGAGACAAAGGTGATCTACAGAAGAGATACACGATGCATGAATGCTCTTCTGTCAAGCAGAGAGCAAGCGAATTCCAAAAGACGACGCTAAAACCAGTCATGTGATGCTGGCTTCCTAACATTTCAGTGGTTCCAATGCCCTTTCACTGATGAGTACATACTGATGAGCTCCAGGCGTAGGCATCAATAAAACTCTCTTGCTTAAGGTTTCTCTAATTGCTCAAAACCCCGAGACATATAGATGGGAACAAAGCAGAAGCATTAGCATGAAAAATGAAGGACCGTGCTGCCAAATAAAAAAGGTTCACTGCAAGCTTTGTTGGACTGGTGGCTTGAACATTTCAGTTGTTTGATCTCTGCTATGACGAGAGAACTAAAACAACGCTGTGGCGCGACACATGAGATTCCGGCACTCACATTTAGTGCTTTGTGGGCCAAAATTAACACGTCGTTTTATTGCCGCAGTATTACACTTGAATACAATTCTAGTAGAAATTTAGATCAGGAAAAAATAAAATACACATCACTGAGTTATAACTAGATTGATATACAGCATCCCCGGAGGTTTCGTTTTTGGGGTTAGTCCCTGGCTTCCGTCCACCGTCCACAAATACCTACCAAAGAACACTCAATAATGTGCTATCTCAGGATGGACATTTTGATTGTGTGATAGTGGAGGTGTCATTGGTCTTCCCTGCCACCTCCATTGTCTCACGTAGAGTATTAGACCTCTGGTGACCTGATGGCCTTGAAAATCTGGATTAGTCAAAGGATTGGTTGACTTAGCAAAGTCAACCGTACCCCCATTGGAGTTACAGTGCCATCCTTATGGTAGACTTGGTTACAACCAGCAATATACGTCTGATCTGGCATCTTCTGAAATTTTAAACATGACTATGGTTCTAAGGTGGTCAAGCTACCATGTGCTTCGCCGTAAGCAGTGATGGATAAGCATTGAGGAGGCTGTCCTACTTAAGCCTTGTTTAAACTTAGGATATGTACACTGTATGGTCAAAAGTTTGTAGAGATCTGACCATCACACCATATGAGTTTGTTGGACATCCCATTCCAAAACCCTGGCCATTATAATTGAGTTAACCCCCCCCAATGACTATTGATATGGAGTTGGCCTTACCTTTGTGACTTTAATGTCCTTCACTCTTCTGTGAAGAAGGCTTTTCACAAGATTTTGGAGTGCCTCAAGATTATGGCCATTCATATGCATTTGTCACCCTTTGTGGCAATAACATCCTCCACTCCTCTGGAAAGGCATCCACGCTTTTTTGGAGGGTTCCCGTGGGAATCTGTGCTCATGTCTTGTCTGTCTGGCTTCTGTCTAGCTATACATGCCTTTGATTACTCAAGTGAGTTGAATGTACTGTATTTGTCCTTAGTTTGTCTTTAGTTATACTGGACCTTTATCTCTGCTCTTGACAGTCATTGTTCTGCTCAGGACTCTATTTAGGATTGGTTTGTCTGTGTCTGATCTGATCATGATCTTGTTGGCCATCTGTCTGAAGACTTACCCCATTCTGGTGTCTGTCTTGACTTTTAGTTGCACGTCACTCCTGGTGATGCAATGGGTCCACCAAACTCTATGGTTAAATGCAAAGACTCATATTGATATATATAAATTGCATTGCATCCATCTGTCTGACTGAGGGTAATACATTTATACCGGCCATTCCCAACCTTTTTACCCATTGATATCATTTTCAGTAATATGTCTATTAGACTTGTCGGCAGTGGGAGGAATGCCCTCTTACAGTAGTGGTCGGAATGGCACTCTATAAGTTAGCTTAAAGGATTATTGATGCCATGTTGCTGTCTCAGCCAAGTGGTATTGGAACTTTAAAGGCACCATCAAATGGGAGGTAAATCAGCCACAGCTCAAGGAACCCTTAGCAACCTCTGGAGGGACCTTTGGGTCCATGTAGTTAGACTGGTTCCTTCCCCAATGTTAGTGCATAGGCAGCCAAGCACACAGCATCCTCCCTCTCTGGCTCAATAAAGGGTCTAGGGAATGTCTTTTATCCGGCTTAGTGCTTGTAAAAATTTGGATGGCTGTAAGGGGGGGGTGGGGGGGGGGGGGACATGGATACATAGTTACATAGTAGGTGAGGTCAAAAAAAGGCACAAGTCCATCAAGACCCTAAGGACACCTGAAAATCAGAGGACTCGTCTCCTATTCTCTTAACAGTCTCTGGGGATTAGGCAGAAGATGTAGCTGGAATTAGGTTCTCAATAAGGCCACCACAGGCTGAACAATTACTAGAGCCCTCTGAAGAAAGAAAACCAGCACACAGTCACTAGGGCTCAGAATTTGAGCCAGTACTCACAAGCCATAGGATCATTGGTCGCCTCCTTCAGATATCCACGGGGCACTCTTCAGTGAGGGAGATACAAAGCTCAAAATGCCACAGGACAGCTGGACACCCTCCTCCAACTTTCACCAGGCACTCTTCAGCAAGCTTTCCAAACCCAGATCCCAGACTGGAACCTTTGAAGTAGGACCTGCAGTTATGCTACAGCTGGAACCTCGATGAACATCCAGCGGTGTTGCAGCACACTGTCCCAGAGGCAAGGGGCTCTTAGGCAGGGGGCTTCTCCTGAAGGGCTAGACCCAGGACCAACTCAGCTCTGCTCTAGGTCTCAGACAATTTATGGGCTCTCCAGCCACTTCCAACCACCAAGATGGCAACTGTGTTGGATGCCTAGTTGAGGAGCACTGCTGCTGTGAAGGTTTTTTTTTTTTTATCCTGAACTGCTGCCCTGTACCCCACTGCTTCGGCCATGGTCCCCCCTTTTGCCTTCTGCTGATGATGGCGAGAGGCTGACAGCAATCTGAGTCTCGGCGCCACGGGGACACTACAGTTAACTCCACAGGAGAGGGTGTGGCAGGTACAGCCAGTATGGCGACACAGACGTAGGATCCCGACCTGGCTCTCACTGAGAAAGCCAACTTCTTGGCACTCATGCAGGCAATAACGGGATGCCAAATTACACTCACTAACAAGATTATATCTCTGCAACTCGATGTGGGGCTTTTGTGGAAGGACTTTGATAAGATCCACCATCCCATCACTGAGGCCGAGCATCGGATAGGGGTTTCGGAAAAGACCATCTGAGATCATTCGGCCCTCCTGCACACACTCAAAGGTGCGATCTAGTGGTGGCGGGTCCATAATGAGTGCAGGGGCGCCAATTCCCTAGTTTGCATGCGGGGTGCCGGACTTATAGCTTTCTATGAGTTGTTTTTTTTCAAGCACATGATTAGAGCCAGAGGCTCTAATTGGCCTAAAAATGTTGGGCTTTGCGCCCCCGAACCCACCCACTTGTGACACTAGCGAATCAATATTTTCTATCGGTTTCCGGCTTCTCCTCTTGGCCAATCAGGACAGGAGGCAGATCTAAAGAAGACTGGGTTGGCCGGGAGGAGAAGCCGGGAAAGCCACGTTGCCCTGACCCTGGAGGCCTGGGGGGGGGGTTTGTTTGCCGCCCCCCAAAAAGTTTTATCACCAATCAAATCCCTTGAATCTATAGCGGAGGATGCCGAAAACCATAACAGGCGTAAAAAATCTTGGGATCCTGAGGCTACCACAGGACTTGGAGGGCCCTGACCCAGTAGCGTTTACTGAGTGCCTATTATCCAGGGCAGCTTTTTCCTCCTTCTTTGCCATGGAACAAGCCCATCGAATGCCGCCAAACTGGGGACCCCCTTGGACACCACAACGCACCTTTATCCTTCGGCTGCTGCACTTTTGGATTCCGATAACTTGTCCTTTGGGATTGGCTGGGTCCCTACAAATATTAAGACTGCCCCTCTGCTTATCTTCCCACTACGATTCCAGAACCCTCTAGAATGCAGGGGGAAATAATCAGACCAGCAACCTGTGAAACATTAGGCAGGCCAAAGCAATCAACAACTGCTCCACTGGCTGCAGAAGAGCCAAACTAAATTTACCTAACATCCTATACGCTATCTAGGAGGGTGCTACACTTGGATATGGTCTTACATTATATACAATTTTACAGTTTCATACCCCCCTCCCCCTTTGCCTTCCTTTACTTCCAATTACCTTCCCCTGGCCTGAACCTCCCCGTCTTCAGTCAGGGAAATTGTTGTTCCTTCAGCTACAGAAAACTCAACCAAAACATACAAATACAGAACAAAGCCTTGGATACTCATTATACGTGGGGTTCAGAACGGGGGAGACAATGACATTGAGTGTTCTCGTCATCTGAGGAACGAAGAATTCCTCGGCGTATTTGATCATTTCTGGTTCCAGCTGTTTCCTTCTACCTGATCGCTGTCATCAAATGTTGGGTAAGAGTCTTACAAACAAACAGATCCTCCATCCTCCTCCTCTCCCAGCATGGGAGAGCCTTGTCATCACTGGACCCACACTGAGATACATGGATAGAAATATACCAACGCATGTCAAAGTCGACCCAGACGTTTTCGGTGCCGGAACAGCTCCCAGAAAACAGATGTGTGGGATTGTTGAGGGAACGATCACACTTTCTGCCGTTTAGACTCACGCTGGGTCACAAACACTCCGAATGTCGCTCATAGACGGATAAAGAAAACACTGGAGAAGGGATTTCGGTGGAATTGATTTCACCATGTAACTGCCGGACCAGTCTCTCCATCGGAGAAATTTAGCAAAAGCCAAATGCTAAATTTTCTTGGGTATTATTTTATTTTTTAGAATTTTTCGATTTTTCTTTATTTTTTTAACTATGGCTTCATTGTTTGTTTGTTTTTTTCTTTCTGTGAAACATTTGTAAAATAATGAGGCTGATGAGGGGCCATGTTTTGGCACGGGAGCAAGTCCAAGATAGGTGTCCAAGATGCAACTACTGTTACCCTTAGGGGCAATTTAAAGCCCATTGCACCACCACAAAATAAAAAGCCCTAGCAATAATGCCCCCCCAGTGAGTACCAGTGCCCCCCCCACCTAGCACCAATGCCCCCCCCCCAGGGAACGTCAGTGTCCCCCTTCTCCAACCCCTAGAACCAATGCCCTCCAAAGTGAGCACAAGTGTCCCCCTTTCCCCCCACCCACCTAGCACTAATGTCCCCCCTCTCCACTTTAGCACCAATGCCTTGTCCCCCCCCCACCTAGCACCAATGCCCCCCCAGTGAGCTCCAATTCCCCCCCACCTAGCACCAATGCCCCCCCCCAGGGAGCAACAGTGCCCCCCTTCTCCAACCCCTAGAACCAATGTCCTCCCCAGTGAGTACATGTGTCCCCCTTTCCCCCCACCCACCTAGCACCAATGTCCCCCCCTCTCCCCTTTGGCACCAATGCCTTGTCCCCTCCCCCCCTACTTAGCACCAATGCCCCCCCAGTGAGCCCCAATTCCCCCCACCTAGCACCAATTCCCCCCCCCCGGGAGCACCAGTGTTCCCTTCTCCAACCCCTAGAACCAATGCCCTCCCCAGTGAGCACAAGTGTCCCCCTTTCCCCCCATCCACCTAGCACCAATGTCCCCCCCTCTCCCCTTTGGCACCAATGCCTTGTCCCCCCCCCCCCACTTAGCACCAATGCCCCCCCCCAGGGAGCAACAGTGCCCCCCTTCTCCAACCCCTAGAACCAATGTCCTCCCCAGTGAGTACATGTGTCCCCCTTTCCCCCCACCCACCTAGCACCAATGTCCCCCCCTCTCCCCTTTGGCACCAATGCCTTGTCCCCTCCCCCCCTACTTAGCACCAATGCCCCCCCAGTGAGCCCCAATTCCCCCCCACCTAGCACCCAATTCCCCCCCCCCGGGAGCACCAGTGTTCCCTTCTCCAACCCCTAGAACCAATGCCCTCCCCAGTGAGCACATGTGTCCCCCTTTCCCCCCATCCACCTAGCACCAATGTCCCCCCCTCTCCCCTTTGGCACCAATGCCTTGTCCCCCCCCCCCACTTAGCACCAATGCCCCCCAGTGAGCCCCAATTCCCCCCCACCTAGCACCAATTCCCCCCCCTGGGAGCACCAGTGTTCCCTTCTCCAACCCCTAGAACCAATGCCCTCCCCGGTGGGCACAAGTGTCCCCCTTTCCCCCCACCCACCTAGCACCAATGTCCCCCCCCCTCCTCTTTGGCACCAATGCCTTGTCCCCTCCCCCCCACTTACCACCAATGCCTCCCCAGTGAGCACCAATGCCCCCCCCTTCCGGGAGCACCAGTGTCCCCTTCTTCTCCAACCCCTAGAACCAATGCCCTCCCCAGTGAGCACAAGTGTCCCCCTTTCCCCCACCCACCTAGCACCAATGTCCCCCACCTCCCCTTTAGCACCAATGCCTCTCCAGTGTGCACCAATTCCCTCCTCCCCCCCACCTAGCACCAATTCCCCCCACCTAGCACCAATGTCCCCCCCCCCCCCAGGGAGCACCAGTGTCCCCTTCTTCAACCCCTAGAACCAATGCACTCCCCAGTAAGTACAAGTGGCCCTCTTTACCCCCCACCCACCTAGCACCAATGCCCCCTCCCCCCTCCCTAGCACCAATGCCCCCCCCCCCACCTAGTACCAATGTCTCCCCTCTCCCCTTAGCACCAATGCCCCCCCCCACCTAGTACCAATGCCCCCCCTCTCCCCTTAGCACCAATGCCCCCCCAGTAAGCACCAATATTCCCCACAATAAAAAAAAATATATAAAATAAGATTAAAAAAAAAAACAGAAAAGATTTATATAAGCATGTTATTATTGTGCTGATTGGGGGGGGGGGCGCGGGGAAGACAAAATATAAGCCGATTCAACTTCCACAATCCATTGGCTCCAATGCAATTTGCTAAAATGGTGACATTTTGTATGAAATTTATGGATTTTTAGTGAAATTGCTGGGAAAATGTAAACATTTAATTTTTCTCATCCCTACTGGAAAAAAAAAAAAAAAAAAGAAATTAAGAACAAAAACGGAGTCTCTGCCAATTTTAGCGTGGAAGTGTTTCAGAACCGGCTTTCTAACGATTATGTAATTAACTGCAGATCCCAGAAAGAAGCGCATTAAACTACGACTTTAATTCCATCTACTCAGACATTTTACTTTAATTACACTGGATTTGCTACCGAAAAATTAATTGCGCGCTGACTTATTTTAAGGGCCCATTCACACTGCTCGGGTCTGTTGCAAATTTTTTAACAGGCTTACGTCAATGCGCGGTACGCACCACGTTTATGTGCGTTGTGAAGCACATTTATGTGCTTGGTACCTGCTTCTCTTTTGCCAGTACGGTGCCACATTACTGCTGCACACCGCAATTGTTGTGCATTAGGGTGCCATAACAATAAGTGGTGATAACCACAGCACACCAACACACCTCACACATTGTAGTGGTGTCTATGGACCCTATGGAAGTTATGTGATGTGAAATTGAGGGTAGCGGATTGTCGGCTCCAAGCCCCGGAGCCCACTTCAGTTCTGATTCCACTCCACTCCAACTCAGCTCCAGAACCTAGTGACCTACCATGCTCCGCTGTGGTTCTAGGCCATGAAGTCAGCTCCCAGTAATGAGCAAAATTGGAAGCTTAAGCTTTGCCAAAATGGTAACCTTAACCCTAACCAATGCTGGACAACTGGACAAAGTGGACCTTCAACCTTTAGATCCATTCTGATTCCACCTCCACTCCAACTCAGCTCCAGAACCTAGTGACCTACCAAGGCCCATTCTGGCTCTAGGCAATAGAGTCAGCTCCAGAACCTAGTGACCTACCATGGTCCATTCTGGCTCTAGACCATGGAGTCAGCTCCAGAACATAGTGACCTACCATGGTCCATTATGGCTCTAGACCATGGAGTCAGCTCCAGAACATAGTGACCTACCATGGTCCATTATGGCTCTAGGCCATGGAGTTAGCTTCAGAACCTAGTGACCTACCATGGTCCATTCTGGCTCTAGACCATGGAGCCAGCTCCAGAACATAGTGACCTACCATGGTCCATTATGGCTCTAGGCCATGGAGTTAGCTTCAGAACATAGTGACCTATCATGGTCCTTTGGGCTCCAAAGGACCATGATGGTCCATTATGGCTCTAGACCATGGAGTCAGCTCCAGAACATAGTGACCTACCATGGTCCATTATGGCTCTAGGCCATGGAGTTAGCTTCAGAACCTAGTGAGCTACCATGGTCCATTCTGGCTCTAGACCATGGAGTTAGCCACAGAGATAGTGACCTACCATGGTCCATTATGGCTCTAGGCCATGGAGTTAGCTTCAGAACCTAGTGAGCTACCATGGTCCATTCTGGCTCTATACCATGGAGCCAGCTCCAGAACATAGTGACCTATCATGGTCCATTCTGGCTGTAGACCATGGAGTCAGCTCCAGAATATAGTGACCTACCATGGTCCATTATGGCTCTAGGCCATGAAGTTAGCTTCAGAATCTAGTGAGCTACCATGGTCTATTCTAGCTCTAGGCCATGGAGTCAGCTCCAGAACATAGTGACCTGTCATGGTCCATTCTGGTTCTAGGCCATGGAGTCAGCTCCAGAACATAGAGACCTACCATGGTCCCATAGGTGTGCGCAGATCATTGCATTAGGGTGTGCACAACAAAGCTCAAAAGCATGCCTTTCTCTGCAGTCCCAGCTATACTGGACAGTGAATGAATGGGAAGTGCTCTGTGCTGAGCGGCTTCCTATTTAATCACAAACTGAAACATAGTAAACACAATTTACTATGCTTCATTTGCGAATGAACACAGTGAGTGAGTGTGTTCACTGTGTTCATTAGAAAAGAAAAGGGGCCGGTAAATGACATATTTACTAGCCTCTTCCCCTGCCCTCTACCCTGAAAGATCCCCGCAGCAACCAGGAAGAGAGGAGGCATGCCAGCAACACTGTGGGGTGAGGAGGAGTGGGGGCAAACCGGGCAGGAAGCTCAAGCAATAGGGGAATCTGCACTGCACATAGTGATTAGGGTGTCCCCAGTTACACCTGGCACACCTCCTGTGTACGGCTATGTATGGTCCATTCTGGCTCTAGAACATGGAGTTAGCTCCAGAATCTAATGACCTCCCATGGTCCATTCTGGCTCTAGGCCATGGAGTCAGTTCCAGATCCTAGTGACCTATCATGGTCCATTCTAGCTGTAGGTCATGGAGTCAGTTCCAGAACCTAGTGACCTATCATGGTCCATTCTAGCTGTAGCCCATTGAGTCAGTTCCAGAACCTAGTGACCTATCATGGTCCATTCTGGCTCTAGGCCATGAAGTCAGTTCCAGAACCTAGTGACCTATCATGGTCCATTCTTGCTGTAGGCCATGGAGTCAGTTCCAGAACCTAATGACCTATCAAGGTCCATTTTAGCTGTAGGCAATGGAGTCAGCTCCAGAGCCTAGTGTAGTGACCTATCATGGTCCATTCTGGCTCTAGGCCATGAAGTCAGTTCCATAACCTAGTGACCTATCATGGTCCATTTTAGCTGTAGGCTATGGAGTCAGCTCCAGAGCCTAGTGACCTATCATGGTCCATTCTGGCTCTAGGCCATTAAGTCAGTTCCCAACTCCAGAGCAGCAAGAAGCAAAATTGGAAGCTTTTGCTTTGCCAAACGGTAACCTTACCCAAACCAATACTGGACTTCTGGACAAAGTGGACTTTAACTTCCATATTCACTTTAGCTCTCTGGACTCCACTCACTGCCCCCCCCCCCCCCCCCCCACAGTGTAAAGTAAAAAGTAAAAGTTCTTTTTATATAGTTTGTTAACTATTCTTGAATCTTTTTTGTCTTGGATCCTCACCGTCGTTCTCATCCAGATAAGGGTGATGTCTATTTCCAGGGACATACTGCAGCTGGTAGGCATTGCTGGTATGCAGCATGAACCTGGAGGAGGCAGCTGGCCTCTAATGACTGTGAAGGACCAAGGTGTTGGTATGGGATCTGGACTGAGGCACCTGAACAGCAGCTCAAAGGTATGAGGGAGGAGAATAAAGAAAAAAACAAAAAAGGGAGTGAAGCTCCCCTTCAATAGTAATCCAATGCTAAGCTTAACCCTTTGTTTCTAAAAGAAAAATAAAACAATGTCCACCTTAATGGAACATCTGGACTGAGATACTGCCTTAGTCCAGCTCTTCGTTGCAGGTAGAAGGAAGCATCCCCCCCCCTCCCCTCAGTGATCAGACTGCAACACTGTTACTTTTCTTAGGCTCAGATGATGTCATCAGTCTGCTGCAGGCAGGAGGAAGCATTCCCTTGGTCCCCTCTCCCCCCCAGTGATCAGTCTACCTGGCTGCTTACCTGGGGCTCAGTCCTGAAAATGTCTCTAAAGGGATTTTTTTTTACAAAGCCTGAGAAGCCTCTTATAGAGGCGATTCCTCGATTCACAGAATGTGGTCTATTTATTGATTACTCGCAGCAAAGCTTCAGTTGAGTTGATGAGTTGGGGTCTGCCTGCTTCCAGCAGAGGCTTCTGGGACAGGTCTTCTGAACAATGGCAAATTCAAAAACAAACATCTGCCTGGCCTGACATCTCTATGGGCTGTGGGATCTCAGCAGGCTGTGGCTGGAGTTGGATTCTCTCCCAGTATGTACAGAATGGATAAAACCTTTGATTCCCCTTTTTTATGTAATCCATCATACGGTCCATCTGAGTGTGGAGGGCTTTCTGCTGGTGACTTGTATTGCATGGGATCAAAGAATGCAAAAAAATTCTCTTGCTGCGTGTACGACCCATGCTTCATACATCAGCCGTGTGATTGGCCCCGGCTTCTGACCGACAGTACAAAACGGCCAATCAGAAGTCGAGGGTTGGTGGAAAGTACACACCCCAGCCAGGCAGAGCGAGGGAATGCTGAATGTATGTGCTGGCAAGGGGTGCTGGGTATGCTGGAGGGTCTATTGATTCTGGTTGCTGGAGGATCTATTTCTTACTGCTGGGGGGTATAGTGTTGATGTGGTTGTCTATTGTCGCTGGGGTGATCTACTGTTACGAGGTGGGGTCTATATTGCTGGGGGGTTCCTTTGCTGCTGATGGGGATCTATTGTTGCTGGGGGTTCTGTTGTTTCTGAGTAGGATCCATTGTTGCTGCGGGGATCTATTGTTGCTGGGGAGATCTATTTTTTACTGCTGGGGGGTATAGTGTTGATGTGGTTGTCTATTGTTGTTAGGGTGATCTACTGTTATGAGGTGGGGTCTACATTGCTGGGGGGTTCCTTTGCTGCTGGTGGGTATCTATTGTTCTGTTGTTTCTGAGTAGGATCGATTGTTGCTGTGGGGATCTATTGTTGCTGGGGAGATCTATTGTTGGTGGTGGAGGGGTCTGCTGTTGCTGGGGGGTCTATTGTTACTTGTGGGGAGTGGTGGCCCGTCCATAGAGGGCGCACCCCTTATCCATGTGTCCAGCCCCCTTATCTACATATCAGGCCGCCGGACTATGGATTCCAATGCGGTGGGGGTGTTTTTTTGAAACATGTGATTACAGCCAGAGGCTCTAATAGGCTTCAAAAAAGGGTGGGCTCGG